>NC_080166.1:5580345-5700345 GCF_950295315.1 Erinaceus europaeus
ACTCCCAGCCTGTCTCTCTCTTTCTCTAGTGGGGTGGGGTTCTGGGGAAGCAGAGCTCCAGGATACATTGGTGGGAAGTCTGATTGGCATCACGCTAGCATCTGGAACCTGGTGGCTGAAAAGAGAGTTAATATATAAAGCCAAACAAGTAGTTGACTAATCATGAATCTAAAGGCTGGAGTAGTGCAGATGAAGAGCTGGGGAGCGGGGTGTCTCCATTTTGTAGATAGCTAGTAGGCATATTTTAGTTATATTCCAAAGGGCCAGATATGGAGGTGGATCCAAGTTATTGTCTGGGGAGATGATGTCATGGCTGGAAAAAGGGCTAGAAAGCTGGATTAGGGAAGAGAGTAGCTCCCAAATATGGGAAAGGGGTATCAATATTGTTGACTGTAAACCCCATCAATTTGATGTGATCTGGGGCCCATATTCAGCTTGGGAGCCTATGTGACCTGCTACTGGGTTTTCTTTCTCTCTACCAGCTTTGATACTCTGCATTACGTTTCTGTTGTGGAAAAAAAAAAAAACAACAGATCTGGGAGTCAGGTGGTAGCACAAAGGGTTAATTAAGCTCAAGGATCAGCTTAAGAATCTAGGTTCCAGCCCCAGGCTCCCCACCCACAGGGGAGTCCCTTCACAGGTGGTGAAGCAGGTCTGCACACATCTGTCTTTCTCTCTCCTTCTCTGTCTTCCACTCCTCTCTCCATTTCTCTCTGTCCTATCCAACAATGACAACAAAAATAATAACTACAACAATTAAAAAAAGGCAACAAAAACAAATAAATAAATAAAGATCTGGGGTTGCAGATGCTTCGAAGATGACACAAAACAACACAACATCAATAATTGGCATTATTGGGCAAAACAAATAATGAAGTATAATAACCCAAAATTATTAGAATTGACTCTGAGTAATACTGATTGTCTAAATTCACAAATGCTGGCTTCCAATCTTATCTCTACCACTTGGAGTTGTGTAAACTTAAACAAGATACTTAACTCTAATAATCCATGGTTTTCTTCTGTAAAATAAAAGTACTGACAATGCCTACTTTAACTGTTCATGAGGTTAGTTAAGATATTCTGCATATCAAAATTCATATGTTGAAGTCTTACCCCCAATACCTTAGAATATGGCAATAATGGGAGAGAAGGTCTGCAAACAGGTATCACATTAAAATCAGTCAAAAGTGGGCCCTACCCGACAGGACCAAGCTGTCAAATGCTGTCAAACAGCAATGGAAGCAACTAGCTGACTCTCTGAAGAGGCTGGGCCAACCTCTGCTACTGCTACTCGTGGAAGAGTGGTCCTGAAAAGAAAGCAGCCTAGAATGCTCCCAGCTGTGACCATGAACTTTGAACTCAGACTGACAGGGACTCAGAGGTTACACAGGCTCCTGTGATAAATATGAACAGACATGGGCCCTAGGTCAGATCTATGGGTTTACAGTTAACAATGTTTATATACTTTCCTCATATTTGGGAACTACTCTTTGCCCGTATCCAGCTTTCTGGTCCTGTTCTCAACTCTGAACCATCTTCTCTGACAATACTTGTAGCCAACCTGCATATTGATTATCTGACTCAGGCAAAAATTATTCAAGTCGTGGGCCCTTTGGAATATATCCAGAATAGACTTCCTAGCTTCTTTCCACATAAAGACCCTTAGTTACATCTGCTCTATTCTTACATTTAGGTTCCTGATTGTTAAACAATTTGTCCTGCTTTTGATCTTACTACTTTTCAGCCACCAAATTGTAGAAGCTACCATGATGCCAACCTGACTTCTTTGGGCAGACAATGTCAACAATGTGTCCCAGGACCTCACCTCTTCAGAGCCCTGCCCCACTAGGGGAAGATAGAAATAGGCAGGGGGTATGGATCCAGCTGCCAACATCCATGTTCAGCAGAGCAGCAACTATAGAAGCCAGACTTTCCACCTCCTGCACCCCATAAAGATCTTGGGTCCATCCTCCCAGAGGGATAAAGAACAGGGAACCTTCCAATGGAGGAGATGGGATATGCACGTCTGGTGGTGGGAATTGGGTGGAAGTGTACCCCTGTTACCTTGTTAATCATTATTAAGTCACTAATAAAAATAAATTAAATTAAATTTAAAAAGTGGGCCCTCATCCACTATGAGTGATGTCCTGATAAGGAGACATCAGTACACAGAGAGAAGGCCGTGTGATGATAAAGGGACAGAATGGCCATTTACAAGCTACTAATTAGTGTTTTAGGCTTAGAAGAAACCGACCATAGTCCCTAGATTGGTGGGAAAACAAAATGTTGTTGGTTGTCATCCAGTCTGTGATACTTGTTATAGGAGGCGAGGTGAGCAAACTAATGAAATATGCACCTAGCAACTGCTACAGGGTTTCATTCCAGAATTTATATTTCCATGTGCTCAGTGCTTGATATTGACTTAATGCCTATCCCAAAATAGCACAAACAAAAGGATATGCTCATGGTGCTTCTTAACATTCAAACTTAGGAAATGGGGTAATTTTTTGATTAATCAAATAATTAAACAGCTCATTGCCTGAACTTCATTCTTGCCAACAAAGACATTTTCAGTAACCCTCTTCTGATACCTCACAAAACATTGGCTTTTTAGTATAACTTATTTGGCCAAGAAAGTTAAGTGTGAATGAATACGTAGGAAACTCCAAAAGCCTAACCTACTCATAGTGTCACACCCAACACTGAAAAGCTATTGTATGCTTCCTCGGTCATTTTCAATGCTGTGCTTCTGAAGTAGCAATTAATTATGCTTTAACCCTCGAGCCACAAAGTCTCATTTTATAAAACCAAATATGTTGAGCATTATCTTTACATTTAGAAAGTATTCAGAAAGGATCACAATTCACAGACAATCTGATTTTTAAAGATGCTTTCCACAATTATCAGTTGTAAGGAACATTAGATGATAAAAAGGAATATTCTCAAATAAACAAGGGACAGGTGGCTGCCTGATTTATGTCTGTTATTAATCTGTACCGGGGGGGGGGGGGGAGAAAGAAAAGACAGCGGGAGAACAACAGAAAGGGATTGCGAAAGCACAGAGGAGCTACACATTTGTATGTGCTGAGAGCTTCCCCTCTTCCTCTGCTCTGTAAACTAAAAATACCTTACAAAATAGCCCAGAGGAATTATCTTGTCAAAAGAATGTTCTGTGTATTGTAGTAAAATTACACTGAACTGAAATTCATCAAAGTCAAGTCATCATGTAGGAAGATAAAGACAAAAAAATAAAGGGAATGAAAATAGAAATATAACTGGAGGTTGGAAGAATCCAGCCAATGAAACTGATCAGTAAACTCATGAGTTAGAATACAAAGAGAATATAGTTTCTTCTTTATACCTATAAATCCCCTCCTACATTTCTGAATGCTGCGTCCAAGAAATGATATCAAATTCATTACAGATTATTTTTTATCTCCAGAAGCCAGTGGAGCAGCGAGTAGAAGAAGTATCTTTACTAAGCTGCATCGTCCTCAGCAGTATACAGCAGCATTTACTCATTTCACGGCCCTGAATGAACTGACCCCCCACAAGAGCAATATTTTCTCTGAAGAATGTATTTGGGTATCTAGGAGTGTCTCTTCTACCATCACAGAGCAACAGTGTAAAAAAAGAAATGTTTCTTTGAGGAATAATAACTGGCATGCACAGGAAATCTTTTTATACTGACAATGCTTTAATTAAAAAAAATACTAAATCAGCACTGCACTTGTTAAGAGTACTCTCTTAGTTTAAGCATCATACTATTAGTTTAAGCATCATACTAACTGAACATGATGGACAGCTCAGAGACAAAACTACTTCAAAGACTATCCTCATACCAGGAACAAGACAAAATTGAATATCTCTTCTAAGAACGACAGAATAATGTGGTGTGATGAGTTCTGGGTAAGTAGCAGAACACTCATGCTGCTATTTCTTGGTGATTCTATTCAGTTGAATAGTTCTCTCACATCAGGTCAATATTATTCTCTCTCCAATAGGAGAAAAATATTTTATGACCTTGACAGTAGAAATCTGAATACTTCCTTATCTCACTTAATTGGCAATTACATATATTATCATTGAGGAGTATCAACCATCATGACTACATTCATATGACTTTCTTTTAACTCTATACTTCACATCCTTTTTAAGAATACAAAATACGGGAGTCGGGCTGTAGTGCAGCAGGTTAAGCACACATGGCGCAAAGCTCAAGGACCAGCGGGCGGAAGGATCCCGGTTCAAGCCCCCGGCTCCCCACCTGCAGGGGAGTCACTTCACAGGCGGTGAAGCAGGTCTGCAGGTGTCTATCTTTCTCTCCCCCTCTCTGTCTTCCCCTCCTCTCTCAATTTCTCTCTGTCCTATCCAACAACGATGGCAACAATAATAACTACCACAATAAAACAACAAGGGCAACAAAAGGGAATAAATAAATAAAATAAATATTTATAAAAAATAAAAACAAACATACCAAAAAAAGAATACAAAATACTTAGGATCGGGTGGTGGTGCACCTGGTTAAGCACACACATCACAGTGCCCAAGGGCATAGGGTCGAGTCCCTGATCCCACCTGCAGGGGGAGAGCTTCACAAATAGTGAAGCAGGTCTGCAGGTGTCTTTCCGTCTCTCTCCCTATGCTCCGCTCCCTTCTCAATATCTAACTGTATCTATCCAATAAATAAAGAAAAAGGGTTTTTTTTTAAAGAATGCAAAATAACATTAGTTATTATTTTCTCACATTTCAAAGTCTAGGAACTATTATTCAGATGCTATCATCAATCAATCCGGCTACTAGGCACTTCATTATTTAAGTATGCAGAGTGTTCCTACTTAAATTAGGAAATACAAAAACATTGTATTTTCAGATGTCTAAAAGTAGACTACTCAGTTGTACATGGAGTCTTTAATAGTCTCATGTCAAAAGGCAACTAAAAGTATATTCATCAAAATAAAGAATACCACTAGGATATATTGCAACAAAGTAGAAATTGAAAACAGTATAAGCTATTATTTATATTATGAGTCACAGTGGAAACAAAACAATTGAAAGCAATGTTCCCAACAGAAAATAAAGGAGGAAAAGGGGGAAAGACAGGCTAAAATATGATCTTAACTTCAGGTCCTCACATCAGAGTGGAGATGGTCTATCATAATGGCATTCTCAAAATTGAGGCCTCCTTTTTGGAAAAAGTTAATGGAGACTCCAAATCTCACCTGCTATATTCTTGCCTTTAGGTTTCAGATTATTAAACAATTTGTTCTTTATATCTTCCTGCTTTTTCAGACACCAAGTTGCAGATGCTACCATGACACCAATCTGACTTTCCCAGAGCCCTGTCCCACTAGGGAAAGAGAGAGAAAGGCTGGGAGTATGGATCCACCTGCTAACGCCCATGTTCAGCAGAGAAGCAATTACAGAAGCCAGACTTTCCACCTTCTGCACCCCATAGTGACCTCGGGTCCATCATCTCAGAGGGATAAAGCATAGGAGAGATTTCAAGGGAGGGCATGGAACTCTGGTGGTTGGAAATGTGTGGAATTTTACCCCTCTTATCCTGTGGTTACTTTTGTTGCTATTTTCTATTTTTTATTTTATATAAAAAAGGTAGGCCTCCTAATTGCTGAAGTAGGTTTCTCCTAGTGAGGAAAACTGTATGAGAGAGAACTCTCAACTTTTGTGCAACTAATGAGAGCTTTTAAGATAAATAAATAAAAGAAGCATTTGTGTTAGGAAAAATCAGTTTTGTAGTCGACCATAAACATGTAAAAGTATCTGACTGCACCTTTTGCTCGTTTCTGAAGGGCAGATTCAGAATAGCAAGGGGTTAAAGATTTTCCTTCCATAGGGATGAAATTGCAGCATTCCTGTTAATGTTTAGTTCAAAGAATGTTTCTGGACATAATTCCTCTCACTCGGCTCTCTGCCTCCCTGAGTCTTTTCTCCTTCAAAAGCTAAACAACACCTACTATTTGACAGAAACTATTTTTGGTTCTGTGAATATCAACACTAATAACAAGACAAGATGAATTGGTAATTACTTAACTGCATAAAGGAGTGGAAAGGATTGGTTTAAATACAACGCCAGCAAAAATCTTGATTGGGTAGTGAGCTACTCTGATGTGCATGTGGTGTGTGTTTAAGCCAGGGGCACTGAAGGAACCTTGGCACTATGGTTTCTTCCCTTGATCTCCTCTCTAGTTCTCATGTCTTTAAAAAAATTAAAAGAATAAGTAACAAATAAAAGTTGCCCAGTAAGGTGAAAAGTCTATGATGGCTATCCACAGAAGGAAGCTGTGGCAAGACAAAGCAGAGTAGCTCTGAGCTGTCTTCAACGCTGAACCATGGCTTGCAGAACTAAATCCTAAGGATTAACAGAGGTTATCGAGACAAGGGAAATTTAGAAAAGAGGGCATTTATTTTAGGAAAAACACACACGAAGCTTGATGACATAAAGAACAGTTTCTCAACACGGCTGAATGACAAAATAAAAACGGCCCCTTGGAAATGCTGATCAAGCAAGATTCTACATTTAGCATACAGCCTTTCAACTAAAGCAGGCTAAAAACAAACAAATAAATAAAAGTTTTCTGATTTCTACTGAAGCAGACACTTTATTGTCCTTGGCATGTTTTAGAATGAGCTTGGATACTAGATTCAGACATCTTTGCATGACTGATAGAAGACTGTTCCACTTGCTGGCACTTCAATATAACAACGTGTTTAAGGGTAGATGCGCAAAGGACAATTATTAAGGTAAATGAAATTTCTTTTTCAGAGTCTTGCCAAAATGTATCTTGTCGGTTAACAACTTTCATACCAGTATTACCTTAATACACAATGTTTCCCCCACACACTATACCTACATATAGCCAGGGTTCTGTTTGGGTTTTGGTTATCTCTACAATTAGTTGGTAATATATAACTATAGACTGAGAAAAACACATGAGCCCATTATCTTTGTGATACTTTCTTGATATCAGATTTTTTTAAAATTATTTTGGGTGCCAGGCAGTAGCACATCCAACTGAGTGAAGATATTACCTTGTACAGGCTCATGTCCTAGGTCTCCAACTGCAGAGGGTAAGCTTCAGAAGGAGTGACACAGCTCTGCAGATGTCTCTCTCTCTCTCTCTCTCTCTCTCTCAAGCCCTCTCCCTCTTCCTCTCCCTCTCCCTCTCTCTCTACCTCTCCCTCCTTCCCTCCCTCTCCCTTCTTCCTTCTTTCTCTTCCTCTCTCTCTCTCTGTGTCTCTCTCTCTCTTTCTCATATATTTATTTCTTTATTTTCCACTAGGGTTAACACTGAGGCTTAGTACCTACATGAAGAATTCACCACTCCCAGCGGACATATTTTTTTTTCTTGATTGTACAAAATGAAATTGAGGGAGAGAGAGAAAAAGAGGCACCTGTGGACATCTGCTCATGATGCTTCCCCCTGGTAGGTGGAGAGTGGGGACTCGAACCCAGGTCCTTATTCATAGTAATGTGTGTGCTTAACCTGGTGCTTCACCACCAAGCCTTCCTCTGTCTCATTATCTCAACTTTTCTTTAGAAAAACAAGCCCTGCTAGGAGTGGTGGAATCATAGTCGTGAATGCCTAGGAAGCCTTAGCAATAAAAATATAAAATATAGGGGGTCGGGTGGTAGCACAGTGGGATAAGCGCACGTGGTGCAAAGCACAAGGACCGGCATAAGGATCCCGGTTCGAGCCCCCGGCTCCCCACTTTCAGGGGAGTCACTTCTCAAGCAGTGAAGCAGGTCTTCAGGTGTCTATCTCTCTCCCCTCCTCTCTCCATTTCTTTCTGTCCTATCCAACAATGACATCAATAACAATAATAACTACTACAACAACAACAAAATTAAGAAGGGCAACAAAAGGGAAATTAAATAAATAAATTATATTAAAAATAAAATAACCATATGTTTACAAGTATACTCAATTACTATTTTATTATTGTCACACTTCTAGTTACAATTTGCTCTGAGGCCAAGAATATATATTCTGCTGCCTTATTTTGAGAAAGGGTGACTGACTGATATAACTTGATGGGGGGGGGGCATAAACACCAAACTTCCCAGAAGAATTTTACAATCGCTCCTGAAAAAAATAACCAAATTTTCAGTTACTTGCTCTAGATAAAGGTTGTCTAGAATTGTGTCACAAATGTTAGTGTAAATTAAGAAAACTTATCAAGGTTTTTAATTACCAAAATGATATTTTTTCTTATGTGATCATAAATATAACTTAACCATATTTAATTCGGTCTAGAATTTAATCTCCCTCTCCTTTTCCATCTCCCTCCACTTTTCTCTCTCTTTCTCTTTCCCTCACCCCTACAGTGTTTTTATTGCATTTTCAAAAGCTAGAGAGGTACAGGCAGTGACGCACATATTGTGCAATGTGCAAGGACCAGGGTTTGAGCGTCCAGTACTCACGTACGGGGGGGGGGAGCTTTACATATGGTGAAGCAGTGCTGCAGGTGTACCTCTTTCTCCCTCCCTTATCTCCCACGTCCCTCTCAATTTCTGGCTGTCTCTAGCCAAGAAATAAAGATAATAAAAAATTTAAAAACGATGAACAGCATGCAACTCTTCCTTTTACTTAAAAGCTTAGGTTCTTCTAGTGTCTCTGCTTGTCTTTCATTATATATTTTATTTCTTAAATTCCATGTCATCTAGAGCATAAAATCCACTGACACATTCATCTTTCACCTCAACATAGCCATGTTTAGCAAGATGGCTAATCAACCTTTCAAAGATTTTCATCAGGGGGCTAGGCAGTGGTGCATCTGGTTAAGTGCACACATTACAGTGTGCAAGGACCCAGGTTCAAGCCCCTGCTTCCCACTTGCAGGGGGGAAGCTTCCCAAGTGTTGAAGCAAGGCTGCAGGTGTCTCTCTGTCTCTCTCCCTCTCTATCTTCCTTCCCCTCTTAATTTCTGTCTTCTATCCAATAATAAATAAATTAAATTAAAAGATTTTCAGCAGTAGACTTTTTACCAGCCTGCTACCTCACCAGCAGAAAAGGAAACTGATTGTGAAACAATAGTTAAAATATAGCTATGAAAACTGACTGATATTATCATGATATTTACAGAAGATCATGCCTATAACTTAACTTAGGTCACTTAACTAACTCTTTGCTCTAAATTTAAAGTACTAACCTGATATTTTCTACTATCCAAACTAAAATCAAATAAAATAGAACTGCTGAGGTTTTAATATTAAAAGAACTGTTTTACATTTTAAAAAGCTTAAAACTAAAACTAGTAAACAAAGTCCACATGATATATTGGAGACTAATTTTTCTATTTGTCTTATTACAGTTGCTTGATATTTCAAGTACAAATATGGAAAGAGATTTCATTTGAAAGAACTCTAGAGTGATTTCAAAGTCTATTATGATTATCTGTTCCTGGAGCAACTATCTTTTTTTTTTTAAATCATGTACACATTTGATACTCTGTGAGAATTTACTGTGATTATGGGTAATGTTGCTATTTTAGTCATCTAAATATTTGAATTTTTTTTTCTTTTCCCCCTTTTTGTTTGTTTGTTTTAATTGCCATAAGGGTTATTACTAAGTCTCGGTGCCAGCACTATGAATCCATTGCTCCTAGTGGCCATTTTTTTTCCTCTCTATTTTATTAGATAGGACAGAGAGAAATTAAGGGGAAGATATATATATATAGAGAGAGGGGGGGGAGAGAGAGGGAGAGAGAGAGGGAGAGAGGGAAAGAGAGAGGGGGGAGAGAGAGGGAGAGAGAGAGAGAGAGAGGGAGAGAGAGAGAGGGAGAGAGAGAGAGGGAGAGAGAGGGAGAGAGAGGGAGGGAGAGAGAGGGAGAGATAGAGAGAGAGAGAGAGAGATGTACTTTACTCCTCTTGAAGTTTTTCCCCTGCAGGTGGGCAGCAGGGGCTTTGAACCCAGGTCCACACATGTGCTCGAAAGGGTGATCCATCTCCCAGCCCCTTGGTATAATTGTTTTGTTGAATAAAAGAAAGCAAAAGACAATTCATGGATTTCACACTTTCACCTTCTTCCCTAATGGCATATATTTAATTAAATGCATGTAGCCCTGGTGTCTGGTATCCTTTCTGTTTCCTATAACTGGTGGGCTCACTTGCCAAGCTATAGTCACATGCTCATTCTGCACTAATGATAAACAAAGATGATTTTGCAGTTGTGTCCTTGGACACTATGCTATTCATAAAAACCCAGGCTAGTAAACAAGTCTAGTAAGCTCAGACCCCTTGAAAGTGACTAACAGGAAACTGGGCACATAGGAAAGGTTTCATAGGTTATTCAAGGAATGATATTTTGACCTTAAAAGGCAACCCTTGGGAGTCCGGTGGTAGCACAGCGGGCTAAGCTTACGTGGCGTAGAGCACAAGGATCAGCGTAAGGATCCCTTTTCAAGCCCCTGGCTCCCCACCTGCAGGGGGATTCACAGATGGTGAGGCAGGTCTGCAGGTTGTCTGTCTTTCTATTCCCTTCTCTGTCTTCCACTTTCATTTCTTTCTGTCCTGTCCAACAACAACGACATTGGTAACAACAACTCCCACAATAAAAAGGGCAACAAAACGGGAATAAATAAATAAATGTAAAAAATGTTTTTTTTTAAAAGGCAACCATTTTCCACTCTTCTTATGACAAGTATTATGAGTGAGAGAGACTGAGCTATAATGTGACATGAAGAAAGTCAGAGCAGAGGCCAAAGCAGAGGCCAAAGCAGATACACTGAAGATGCTGACAGCAGAGAAAAAAAAAGACGTAAACTAACCTTAATGTTTGGTGAGAATTTTTAATCCTTTAATGAATTTCCTACTTGCTCCACCTAGGGATGCCTATAGTGAACTGTAGCAAATATCTTTAAAGTTAGTAAGAGTGAAAGCAACTTGAATTTTCTTTATAAAAGTATAAAAGCATGTAAACCCTTCTTCCTTTGGCAGTGTGGTGTGTGATCCAGTCAGACAGGACGGAGGAGTCTGCCAGTTCCTAAGCAGTGACTTAACTTTCACTACCGCTATTCAACTCGTGTCCATGATTATACTTCACTCAGATATTCCTCACTGAAGAATTGCTTTCATAACTAATTAATGTCACAGGGTAAGTGCCCCCCAAAAATACCCTTCAAGAGGCAAATGCACATGGGTATGTGTGTGTGTGTGTGTGTGTGTGTGTGTGTGTCTGTGTGCGCGCGCGTGAGCACACAGCCAGGCCCTTGTACATGTGCAATTGCACTGCTCAGAACTGTGTTTTCATTGAGAGAGACAGAAAAAGAGAGAAAAGATGTGAAAATGAGGAGGCTGAGTGGCGGAGCACCTGGTTGAATGGACATGTTACAATGTGCAGGGACCCAGGTTTGAGCCTCTGGTCCCCACCTGCAGGGGGAGAGTTTTACAAGAGGTGAAGCAGTGCTGCAGGTGTCCCTCTGTCTCTCTAGAACCGCCTTCCCTCTCAATTTCTGGCTGTCTCTATCCAAGAAATAGATAAAGATAAAAAAATTTTGAAAAGAAGTAAAAATAGCAGACACCACAAGTTTCTCTTGGCCCCATAACACTTCCTATACGGTACCAGAGCTTGAATCTGGAACACACACATGGCAAGATCTCCTTGCCCAGTGAGCTATATGTCAGAGCCAGCAATTTCATTCTAATTAGAATTTCACAGAAGAGTTTAACCATGAGATACGGAATATCTAATCAAAAACTTATGGGAATTGTGAATGAATTAAAAGCTTTTCTCACTATCTTTCAGTGTTCTACCCTATAGTTTCGATACTCCTAATTCTTTCCTTGGTCTTAAGCCTGTATACTGTCAGGATCACTAAAATATTTTAAAAGAATTACTTTGACATACTAGAGTCTAATAAGAACTAATACACACACATCTGTTTAGAAAACACATGTAAACAGTTTCACAAGAAAGCACGTCTATATCATTCAAATATGTGTACATATATAACTGCTATTTCAGCTAACATGTGGGCACTACTCAGGGAAAGAAGCACATTTATTATTTGAATAAACATGTGCATGTTTTTTTATTAGAGCATCTAATTTTATACCGGGACCATTGATACATGTAGCCATTCATTCATTCATTCATTCATTCAACACAGTTATGATTATCTGTCAGGTGTCTGGCACATATTTAGCCCTGGAGAGACAACACTGAACAAGTCTTTGTCTTCAAAGAAGAATTTTATAATAATTTGGATGACAGTGAGAGAATAAAAAACAAGACACAAAAGACCTTCTGATGATTAGCGATTGCGGAGAGGAGTGGACAGAGTAAAAATAAGGACGGTGGGGGGGGGCTGGTCTTTCTATTTGCGTAAAATAAATCAGCAAAGGCCTTTGTGAAAAATAACGTGTGCAAGTGGCATTTTATATCAAATGTTTTTAGTCCCGAAACATTCACACTTGGAAGCTTGATGATACCAGAATATTAGCTTTATTTAAGAAATCCTGGATTGAAGACCCCACCAATGTGTCCTGGAGCTCAGCTTCCCCAGAGACCCACCCTACTAGGGAAAGAGAGAGGCAGACTGGGGGTATGGACCGACCAGTCAACGCCCATGTTCAGTGGGGAAGCAATGACAGAAGCCAGACCTTCCACCTTCTGCATCCCTCAATGACCCTGGGTCCATGCTCCCAGAGGGATAGAGAATGGGAAAGCTATCAGGGGAGGGAGTGGGATATGGAGACTGGGTGGTGGAAATTGTGTGGAGTTGTACCCCTCCTACCCTATGGTTTTGTTAATTAATCCTTTCTTAAATAAAAAATTAAAAAAAAAGAAATCCCATCCACATAATGGTCTCTATGAATATAGAGGACTCAATTCTAATTTCCCCAAAGGAACGTCAGCCTGCAAGCATCTGACATTCAACTCATTATCTTCAGTCAAGTCCATGTCTCCCCTTCTTCCTCTTCCATCTCAGTAAGGAGCAGGTGCGCCCAGGCCCTGCAGTTCAAAGTGATACACAGCGTAGAAAGGCTTCTCTCCTAACTCAGCATCACCTCATCAGGGAAGCTACATCGTCTACCACCAAAATCCACTGCTAACAGCATTCCTGTGGAAGCACAACTGCGAACTCCCTTTAATTATATGTTTGCCTTATACTTGTTCATTTTGTAAAAAAAAAAAAAAAAAAATCAAAGCCAAAAGGAAAGGAGGAGGGACACTTATGTGTCGCTAACAGAACTAGCGCCTTCAGGAAACAGACCTAAAAAATGTTTTACTGGTTTCTCCCCATTTGCTATATGCTTTTTGAGAAAGAAAAAAAAAGATGTAGAATGAAAGTGCTAAGATGGCTAACTGAAAATATCTGTTACTGCTAAGTGCTAACATTTAGAAAGTACATAGATTCTGACTAGTAGATTCTGAAAGTAGATTCTGACTAGTGGTTTAAAAGCTATTAAGTGAAGTGTATTTTAAGAAACATATATTACAAGAAATATTCCTCAGTTATGTTTCTTAAAAATTTCTGAACCACTAAGGTACTTGTAAAATATCGTTTCTTTTTTAAAAAATATTTATTTATTTATTTATTTATTCCCTTTTGTTGTCCTTGTTGTTTTGTTGTCATTATTATTGATGTTGTCATTGTTGGATAGGACAGAGAGAAAGGGAGAGAGGCGGGGAAGACAGAGAGGGGGAGAGAAAGACAGACACCTGCAGACCTGCTTCACCGCTTGTGAAATGACTCCCCTGCAGGTGGGGAACCCGGGCCTTGAACCAGGATCCTTACACTGGTCCTTGCTTTGCGCCGGTTGAGCTTAAGCCGCTGCGCTACTGCCCGACTCCCACTTGTATAATATTGTAAGATTGGCTCTTGAAGCATTTTGACTTGTTTTAGTTCTAAGATACGTCATTGCTCAGTAGCTCAGGCATAAGCAGTTCACAGTGGATCACTCAAGGAAACTTTCCATTTGAAAGTGTTATTGAACCACAATAAAAAAAAAAACCCACTATTGCTATGTATGAGGATATGATTGCCTAATTCCAACATCCAGAACATTTTACAAAATTCCATTTCAGCCATTAGTTCATCTTTCAGGTTGTTTTTGCTTTTAATGTTTTAACTTATTTATTGATTTTGGTGGAGACAGAAATTGATAGAGGAAAGAGAGATAGAGAGGGAGAAAAGTGAAAGACAGCAGAAGTACTGCTTCACTGCTCAGGAAGCTTACTCCCTGCGAGTTGGGACCAGGGGCTTGAACTTAGGTCCTTGCGCTGTGCCAGGTGCTTTGCCAGCTAGGCTCCAGATTTGTCACGCATCCTAAGCCCGGCCCCTCATTTTCTCCACCCTGGGCAAATTCGCTAAGAATCCCATTCCTCTATTGAACTGAAGTATTCTTAATGTCACAAAGCATGATCTTAATTTTTATACCAAATGAGTGGCTGGCGTTCCCCACACCTACAGTAGTCTCTTCCTTACTGTATTGTAGTTGGGCTGGACTGGAGTATCAAGAAACTGACAATTATATAGAGATAATTAATTGACACATATTAAGTTTCCCAGTACAGAGTGCTACAGACAGTAAACACAGTGAACAAAATTGTTCTTTCTTTCAAGGTGACTATAGTCTAATACATGAAAAAAAATCCATATTCAAATTATAGCACCATGAATAAAAGATGCAAGAATTGCTAGTGGTCAGAGAATTTTTCTGGTTTGAGATGATTCAGAAACCATAACAGAGGAAGTGACATCTGTTCTGGGCCTTGCTGCTAGGTGCAATTTTTTTTTTTGAAAGGTCTAAAGGGAAATGGTCTAAAGGAAATGGTCTAAAGGTCTAAAGGGAAATGAGCTATGCTGCATTTTTCACACTTTGTTAAATGTACATAAATGATGTATCCATTCAAAATGCCATGTATCCAACTTGCAAAGTATTGTAGAATATAAAATGTCTTCACATAAAATGCGAAAATATAAAGTCAGAAGACTAACACAGCGATCATAAGGAATATCTAGATAGGAAGTTGTAATCTTACAAAATATTTTGCTTTTTGTAAGTAAAAAATTAAAATTTTTATGTGGATAAATATCACTACAGATGTAATTAACAAAAATATCTTAAGAGCTACACTGTCAATAATATGCAGGTAGTAGAATGGATTTTATAAGAAATTTTCACAGATTATAAACCTTATCTCATGAAATCCTACATCTGAAACTTTGGTTTCTTTTGATGCTCTTAGAAATTATAAGCAATGGAGCTGGCAAATTATCTCAAGTGAATAGCGTGCTGCTTTGCCATGTGTGCTACCCAGGTTCAAGTCCAGCCCTCAGCACACTGAAAGAAGCATTTGTATCATGATCTCGTCCCGCCCCCTCCCCCCCCCCCCCCATCACTGAAAGAAAGAAAAAGAGAAAGGGAGGAAGAGAGAGAGAGATTGATTTTATGGGAAAAAAAATCTAAAGCACTGCTGCTTTGGTTGATCCCAAATGCTAAGAATTCATCAAGTCTTATTTACCTAGCACCAGATAGACTGTACTTACTATAGCGACTATCCTGGATCCCCATCGCTACTTGATGGTATGTGAGCCTATGCCAAACAACAAACACTTGTTCGCTTTAAGTGGTTGCAGCAGGATTAGAGTGAGAAGCTCCTAAGAGTGGCAAGGTAAGATGTGGTTGATTGGTGCTGAGGAGTCAAATAGGATAAAAAGGCTCTCTGTAATGCAAGCTCAAGTCAGTAAAGTACAAGTTCTGTTTCACAGGTCTCTCTTGAGTACACCAGGGATGTCAACACCAGGCTCACAGCACATTCCAGAGAGTGATTAGGTGGTCTCATCTTGGCAATGAATGCAAATTGACTGATGTGGGTTTGACAGCAAAATCTCAAGTCTTTTGACCTAACATGCAGTACATACTGTTCCTTCCTTGTCACCACAGAGAAGGAAGGAAGGAAGGAAAAAAGCAAAGTGCATCTCATCAACGTCTCTCCAGTGTGTTCACAAAGTACTGCAGTGTTTCTAGGAAGCGCCAGATAAGCGTAGTGAGGTGGAGAGGCAAACATCACAGTGTCACAGTGTCTCTACAGGGGCACACTGTCTGTCTGTGAGTCAGTTTTGGAGACAGCATGACTCCTAGATCATTAACAGTTCATCAGACCTGAGATTTCCTTTGTTCGGACACTATTCTGACTGTTGTTTGCCATATGCCAGCCCACTTAATCCCATACACTCAAAATTCTATCCAGGAGGTACGATAAGGTCTCCCATTTCACAAGTGAGAACATGCAGGAACACAGAAACTAACTGATTTGGCCGTTAGAACATAACAGTCAGAACATAACCGGATTCAGATTCAAGTCAGGCTATCTTGCTCTAGGGAAAAAAAAAAATGAACAAAGAGAAGGTATTTTCATCCTTCTGAAACAAAAAGAATGGTACACAAATAAAGAACAGAAAAAAAATTAGTGACCTCTGGGTTATATTATCCATGGTACTATACTGAAGTTCTTTTACCTGGGTGGAATACTACAGTCAAGTTCAATTAATTTTTTTTGCAAATGCCATCAGTGTTCTCTCAGAGAACTTCATATTTACTAAATCAGCCTATCATAACCAAAGGGTTCATTTACAACCAGACTTCCCTTTTGACTAAACACTAATGTATGTTAATAAAAACTAGGCTTACAATTTAAAATGTACACAGAGTTGAATAAACACAGGTATGATACAAAATCATAGATTTTAAAATTTTAAATCTATCTGGGGCACCCAGTAGAACATTTCCTTGGAGAAACACAAAAGCTGTGTTACTAACTGTCAAATAAATGCTTAACGACTGAATTCTGTTGATATATTTTCCTTCTCATGAAGCTTTAAGGTCCAAAGTCGTAAGTATTCCTATTGTTACCACCAAGTTCTAGGTTGTAAACTGCATCATAAATTGGTCCCCACTGACAGAAATTTATTCAATGTTCTACATCCTGTATTTAGGGGCACAGTGGAAAAGGAGCCCATTCTCCCCGCTATGGTCATACTTCTGGATCCTACCAATGTCTATCATATCTGCAAAAAGATCCTGCAACAGAGACCACGTGAGTCTGTAAAGGAAGAATTCAGCTGTACACAGCTTTCAATAAGAATGAGAAGGTGCATATTCTAAAAGGAATTGAAATAAGTGCAGCTTTACCCCTCTCTCCTTGTTACTGTTACAAACTAAGGACTAGATAGTAGAATTAAAGCACTTTCTCACTGTGGAGGGAAGGAATTTATGCCTTCAAATTGAAAATAAAGTTAACAGTATACTTTGACCTACATATCTACAAAAAGAAAGCAGAGGATAAACAATTTTTCCATCTGGTTTACTGTTTATATGTTACAGGTATGATAAAAAAAAAAAACTGAGCTCATTTCTCTTTGTGGGAAAGAGTTAATCCACATGAGATAGTAATAAGCATCTAAGAAGAGGGGGTGAAGAGTTAGACTCTCTTGACAATATGGTAGCAGTTTAGATGCAATGTCCTTTTGAACAAGTTTAACCTGTCAATAGAAAATATTCTAAAAGATCAGGGTTATTCTATTTAAAAATCATGATCTTGCAGACAGCAGAAAGAATTCAAACCATACAGGCAGAATTGTTCTAGGAAGGCTGAATAGGGCCTCACCAAGATTCCCATGTCCTAAGCTCTGGATCTATGAATAGATTAGTCTAAGTGCTGAAATGAAGCACAAGGTATAGACAAAATTACAGTAGCTAATCAACACACCCTAAAAAGAAGAGATTACCCTGGATTATGAGATGGGTCTATGTAATCACTAAAGACCTTAAAAGTGGGAAAGATAGTTAAATGATTTAGTGCAGTATCGAATAATACTCCTTTAAAGTCTAAAGAAAAGGTTATGTAGCAATGTTTTAATTTACAAAGTTCATTCTTTCACTAGAAAATGCAGTGTCTATTACTTCAGGGCAACCCAGACGACTGCAGCTATGTCTGATCTGCTAGTTGAACAGAAACGTGGCCCTGTCCTCTCGACATCAGTATCTCTTACCAGTCCTCAACAGTCGTCTTTAATAAAATCAGTCACAGCAAAGAGAAACCCAGGGTTTCCTTTCAACTTCTTTGAATTTTAACTATTTCCTATTCATACTTAGAGTTTCAGGAGTGGGCTATGTTTGTGGTCTGAAAGATACTTTGCATGCAGACCAAAGACCTGATGGCTTTGTTTAGTTTTAAGATAAGAAAAAAATGAAAGAAAGAAAGGAATGAAGGAATTAATGAAGGAAGGAAGGAAAGAAGAAAAAAGTCAAAGGAAAAAAGGAAGGAAGGAAGGTTCTCTGGAAGTAAAGGCAGCAATGGCTCAGAGGGAGAGTGCTATGATACAGAGTAACAGATAAAAAAGGGGCCAAAAAATACAAAGAAAGAACAACTTTAAAAAGGCTAACTTAAAACAGAAAGGGTGCATCTTGTTGTAACTAACACAGAGGATATGAGACTTTCTGAAGTATTTTTAGTATAAGTGACAGCTTGAACTGGTATAGACGAAAGAGAGAAGTTGATGGAACTAAGGAAATGGTGAATTGATCTCTGGTTATAAGAGCAGTTCTGTGGTTGCACAGGCTCCTGCGCTGAATCTGAATAGGCATGTGCCCAAGATCAGCTTGATGGGGTTTACAGTTAATGGTATTTATATACTTTTCCCATATTTGGAAGTTACTCTCTGCCCTAATCCAGCTTTCTAGTCCTATCCTCAACTCTGACATCATCTTCCCAGGCAATAGTCCTAGTCCATCTGCATATTAGCTGTTGGATTCAGTCAAAAACTAATAAAGTCATGGGCCCCTTGGAATACACCTAAAATAGAATTCCTAGCTCCTTTCAACATGAAGACCCCCAAATTTCAGCTGCTAAACTTTAATCTTTAGGATCCTAATTATTAAACAAAATTTTGTAGCGTATATAATTAATGCTTTTCAGCCACCAAGTTGCAGATGCCTCCATGAAGCCAACCTGACTTCCCTAGGTAGATGACCCCAACAATGTGTCTTGGAACCCAATTTCCCCAGAGCCCTGCCCCACTATGGAAAGATAGAAACAGGCTGGGGAGTATGGATCGACCTGCCAATGCCCATGTCCAGCAGAGAAGCAATTACAGAAGCCGGACCTCCCACCTTCTATACCCCATAAAGATCTTTGATCCATATTCCCAGAGGGATAAAGAATAGGGAAACTTCCAGTGGAGGGAAGGGGATATGGAACTCTTGCTGGCAGGAATTGTATAGAATTGTAATCCTTCTTTACCACAATCTTGTTGATCACTATTAGATCACTGATAATTTTTTTTTTTAAAGTGCAGTTCTGTGATCTGGAGTACTAAGGGAGAAACAAGTGTGTTGAGAGGGCAAAAACACTGGCTGGAAAAGAAGAGTCCAAGCTTGAAGTGTTTAATGGTAAAAAGATGAACTTACAAAAGTAGGTGTGGAAGAAAAAACTATGTCAATATATCAATACAAGTGTAGCATTAGGGAATGATAAATATAAGGTAAGGAATGTGGAGAACTGATACAGTGTTAAAGTCACTGAGTATAGACAGAGGACTGGAGAGACAGCACAGTGGCTAAGCGAAGTGACTTTCTTTTTTCAATATTTTATTTATTTTTTTTTTTGAGAGAGACACACACACAGAAAAACACCAGGGCACTGCTCAGCTCTGGCTTATGGTGGTGCGGGGGTATTGAACCTGGGACTCTGGAGCTTCAGGCATGCGAATTTCTTTGCATAACCATTACACTATCTCCCCCACCCTGCAAAATGACTTTCATGCACGAGTCTCCAAGGTCTCAGGTTCAAATCCCCAGCACCACCATAAACTAGAGCTGAAAAAAGGTATAAACAGATTTATACATATTGGTTAGGTAGGAACAAAACAATGCCCAAGGACTACAAACAAAAGGAGGAACAGCTGTAGAAAATGAAGTTGTAAGTCTCAAAAAAGTGAGGTTCTGTATGTGCTATGTGTATTTTCCAAGAGCTCTAGGATGAGAATATGTTTCTTATAGCATGGAGTAACATGTCAACAAATTCTGGCATTCTATGTAATAATTCTTGGTTGTGGAGTAGTGGCTTCAGGTGCCAAGCATTAATTGGAAGAGAAAATTACTGATGAGCTCCTGTAAGTAGTAAGTTCTCATTTGAACAAGTTGTCTAAATGTGGCAACTTGATCATCTAAAAATTTTCAGACTCATGGGAAGACTGAGCACACCTTTGATATTTTCCAATTATTTTTTATCCTTTATTCCTTGTTCTTGACATTTAGAAAATAATGTGAATGATATATAGGAATCATCTGAGAGACAGATAATAGGCAGGATGTCTGCTTCAATGTAAGTACAAGAAAAATAGTGATGATGATCTATAAATAGGAAATTGTCTCTCTTCTAGATATCATCGCTAAAACACTGTTAAGAAACTTAATGGAAAACGGATAAATGTTATGCATGTACAAACTATTGTATTGTATTTTTATTGTATTGTATTTTTATTGTATTATATGTAAAACATAAATTCCCCAATAAAGCAATTTTAAAAAAAGAAACTTAGTTTACTTCTTTCAGAAAAATATCTTGCATCAAACTATTTTGTATGTGAATATATATATATATATATATATATATATATATATATATATATATCCCTTAGTGTCCATTAATGGGGCTGGGAAACAAATAACGGTTATTCAACAGACTTTCGTGCCTGGGGCTGTGAAGTTCTAGGTTTGGTCCACTGCACTACCCAAGAGAAAGCTGAGCAGCGCTCTGGTCTCTCTCTCTTTCTCTCTCTCTCTCTCTCTCTCTCTCTTTCTTTCATTAAAGTAATATACATATGTGTGTGTGTGTGTGTGTGTGTGTGTGTGTTTAAAAGACACCAAAAAATAACACTTCATGCTTCTATTTTAAAGTATTATCAAATAAAATTATTGTTTAAGTTTTAGAAAGGAAAACTCATTTGAACTATAGCATTTCCATAAAATGATTTGGAACTACAAACAAGAAGTGTTTTTCCCTATTCTTCTCTTATTTTCAGATCTATATCTTACTATTCTTTAAAAACATAGAAACAACAAGCATATACACTGGTAGAGAGAACCATATACACTGGTAGAGAGATGCATATACACTGGTAGAGAGAACCATATACACTGGCAGAGAGAACCATATACACTGGTAGAGAGAAGCATATACACTGGTAGAGAGAAGAATATACACTGGTAGAGAGAAGCATATACACTGGTAGAGAGAAGCATATACACTGGCAGAGAGAAGCATATACACTGGCAGAGAGAACCATATACACTGGCAGAGAGAAACATATACACTGGTAGAGAGAAGCATATACACTGGCAGAGAGAACCATATACACTGGTAGAGAGAACCATATACACTGGCAGAGAGAACCATATACACTGGTAGATAGAAGCATATACACTGGCAGAGAGAAGCATATCGACGAAGGCATACACACGTATACACAGGACACATGGGCAAGCTGTGCTATGACCACAATACCACAATAGCAAAGCACAAACTCAGTACTCTTAACACAGCCTTTCTTTTTTTATTAGTTTTCAATTAGACATTTCTAATTGGCACTTTTTTTTTCTTACACCAGAACACTGATCAGCTCGGGTTTATGGTGGTGCGGGGGGATTGAACGTGGGACTTCAGAGCCTCAGGCTTGACAGCCTGTTTGCATAACCACTATGCTAGTTATCTCTGCCCCCGACACAGCCTTTCTTATCCTTGACAGCAAGCCATATTTAGCAAGACAGTAAAGCTGGTTAATCTCTCTAACACCTGGACAAAGTTCCAATGGGAATGGCCACCGGTTTAACAGACAGGCAAGAAAAACCTCCCGTAACCTTGCGATTGCCAACAAGATGATGAAGAAGAGCAAAGGAAATGTGTCCAGGGGTTTCTAAATGACTCCACAAAGGACAGCTCTGCTTTGCCGTTATCATTCTTAATCTGCCCTGAATTTAGAGTATCCTTAGCATTTCTTTCCTGGGCAAGGCCCAAACACTTTGGGAACTCTCAAGACTCTTCAGTGCCAATTTACTCAATGATTTCCCTTGGTGAAGTGAAAATGCTGCCATGCCACCTGCCTCAGCATCTTGAAGTCCCAACACTCGGAGGAAAATGGCAGCTTCTCTGTCTCTTGATGGCATGGCATTGTCTTTGCTCTGAGGTGGCCAATGTTGTGTCCAGTGCTCATGGTGCAGTGACTCTGCTATTTAAATTTAAATCGCAGCCTCTGGCTTTCTTTTTCTGAGGTGAATGGAAAGGCGTCAGTTTTGCTGGACAGGCCAGAGATCAGGAAATCTCTAGGGAAACCAGAATACCGAGGTTTTTCCCAACTTGTCTGTTCCACATGAGAAGTCCTGGTTCACAATCTTGAACGTGTGGTCTGTTATTTCCTGTACCCTAGTCTTCTCAACTACAGAGTAAAAGTAACAGAATAAATAAGCAAAATTCTAAAAATGTGCTATAGCAAATTCCAGCTCTAGCACTGGGTGACTAAACTTCATCATTTACAATAACATAAGGGACTCTCCTAGATTCTGATAGGTGACAAACAGATAAAGTATAAATAGACCAATCACCGACAGTATGATTCTTCTTCTTTTTTTTTAACTTATAAAAAAGGAAACACTGACAAAACCATAGGATAAGAGGGGTACAACTGCACACAATTCCCACCAGAACTCCATATCCCATCCCCTCCCCTGATAGCTTTCCTATTGTTTATCCCTCTGGGAGGATGTACCCAAGGTCATTATGGGATACAGAAGGTAGAATATCAGAGGTCGGGGTCAGGAAAAAACTAGTATAGCCATGGGCCCTTTGGAATATAACTAAAATAGGCTTAGTAACTCTCTACAAAACGGAGACCCCCAAATCTTCATCTGCACTATTCCAGCCTTTAGGTTCATGATTAGTCAACAGTTTGTTTGGCTTTATATGTTAACTCTTTCTTCAGCCACCAGGTTCCAGATTCTTCATTTTTTTTAACCTCATCTCTAGTATAATATCTAGCTTTTTATTCTAACTGTGGATAAGAGACATCTTCTTAAGTAACTCACATCCTATATTAAGTAAACCTATATTAACCATCTCCTTTGCTCTAAATACCTTTCCTTTGATACCTTCTCTATTTGGATTAAAATGCAAGGACAGAAGTTATATCAATATAGGTGTACAGTATATAACTCATTAGCCAGGAGGAAGAAGGTTACCTGGAAAACCGTCCTGCAGAATCTCTGAGTTAAAGCTTCTGAAACTAATCTGAAATCAGGGTCCAGCACAGAACTGGGGGTAAAGTGGTGTGTGTGTGTGTGTGTGTGTGTGTGTGTGTCAAAGGAGTCTGTGAATGTGAACGTCAAGACATAACATGGGGTTAAAGAAGAATTTACTTTCAAGTAACAAACGCCAAAAGCATTGAAATGAAGATACTTCACAGCTTATAAAATTCAAAAGTCTGAAGCGTTCTAGCATATCCAAGCCCTCAGAAATAGTCATAGTCTGAAAAAATTTAACCCTCAGGATTGTGTTTCCAAACAAGGTAATTTACTCTGTTAGAATCAGGAGTTTTAAGAGCAATAACTTGAGATTTTAGTTAAGAATTAGTAACCACGGTGCAGGGAGTGGCACAGTGGCTTATGCATTGGATCCTCAAGGAGGAGGTGCTGGCAGAGCACATGAAGGAGTGATGCTCTAGTTCTCTTTTTCTTTCTCCTTCTATCTCTCCAATGAATAAGTAAATAAATTTTAAAAAGAAGTAGGTGCTCAAGGGCCAGTGCGGTGGTTAATTTGGTAGAGATTGTGCCAAGGAGTGAGAACCTGGGTTTGGTCCCTGGTATTGGATAGAGATAAATCTAGAAAGTAAATAAATAGATACTAAAATATCACTCAGAGCATATAGCTTAATCTAATTTTAGTAAAATATATATCACCTTTATCCTTCAGTGTTTTAAGTTTTAACAAATTACAATTTTACAATGAGATAAATTTAAAGTCTAACTGAACGAAGTGACTAGAAAGCTTTGGAAGCCTTCAATTCAGCATCTTCTTCAGGCTCTCTGATTTAAGCAGCTGTATAGCCAGAGAGATCACCCACTGGTCTGAGCACCAGACTTTCACAGTTGATATTCCAAAGGTATTAACGTAAAATATTTTCAAAACACAAGATATATAAATGTGTAGTTTGTATTCAACTCTATACCAAACAAACAGTTTAACATTCCAAGTACCCAGTTCAAGCCCCTGTTTCCCACCTGCAAGGGGTTGGGGAATCTTCCTGAGCAGTGAAGCAATATTGAAATGTCTCTATTTCACTCTTCCTTTCTCCTTTTACCCTTGCCTCAAAAATTCTCTGTCTCTATCGAAAAGGTTAAAAAAATATCACCAGGAAGGGATAAATATTTTGCATACGGCCCTGAGTCCCCAATTAAAACAACATTAATAGTAAAAAGAAGGAGAAGGAGAAGTAAAATAGGAAGAAGCAGGAGCAGGAGGAGGAGGAGACGGAGCAAAGGAGCACCATCTGTTTTCTGTGTCCGTCTATGTAGTTAGCCTCACTGAAGTGACTGCTAGGAGTAAAGGGGTCATCGTAGAAGCAGGGTCTTGCTCAGAGTCGGTGTTCGAAACTTCAGCTATTCTAAATCTCAGTGCCATGGTAAAGACACACAGTGGTAATGGCCGCACAGACTGCTGTCCATACTGCACTTAACCAAACTCCCCATTAAAGACAAATTCAGCTGATTAAAATAGGTGTGTCAAGAAACACGTCATTCATGGACGCAATCCTTACGGTAAGCAAGGACACAGACACGAAATACGTATGTGACAAATAGAAAAACTCCAGCACCTGACTTTTCAGAGAAGCAGAATGGAACGAGAAGGAACTGACAGATGATTTCACCTTGTCCTTTAGCGACATTTCTTTCTATTTTTAATATTTATTTATGCCCTTTTGTTGCCCTTGCTGTTTTATTGTTGTAGTTATTGTTGTTGATGATGTCATCCTTGTTGGCTAGGACAGAGAGAAATGGAGAGAGGAGGGGAAGACAGAGAGGGGGAAAGAAAGATAGATAACCTGCAGACCTGCCTCACCACCTGTGAAGCGACTCCCCTGCAGGTGGGGAGTCGGGGGCTCGAACCCAGATCCTTACTCTGGTCCTTGCGCTTTGCACCATGTGCGCTTAACCCGCTGCGCTACCACCCAACTAGCCCAACAACATTTTTTAAGCATGTTTTCTAGGTGGAATGAGGTCGCCTATAAGTTTAGAAAAATTAGGCATTGTGCTAAGTTATTCCATGCACAATTTTTATAAAAGAAAGCCCCTCATTCACATTAGAATTACATACAGAAAGAAGGTGGCTGATTTGGATAAACTAAATTAGAATAGCTTTCATCATCTAAAATAAAATGAGAAGACTCTCTAAAATGAGACAAGAAAAAACTAGAGAAAGATGAAGTGAGAAAACTTTGAGGGGCTGGGTGGTGGCCACCTGGTTGAGCACACATGTTACAAAGAAAACTTTTCATGTCTTCTCAAAGCACCCAGCACTTTTATCTATTTGGATATTATTTGTTTATCTTAAATGAGAATTCACCTTAGAACACTGAGATTAAAATGCTGTGGTACTACTAGGATTTAAAAAAATAAATGACCATTTTATGCTTGTGGTTTAAAACAGTTTGAAGTTCTGCCAATGTCTGATAATTCTTAGAACATCACAGGGAATCACTTTTTACCTATTTTGGAAAAAAAAAAAGTTTTGTGACGGTTGCCACAGGCTTGCTCCCGGCGCCACTAGGGAAGTACTCTCTGTCGACTGTTAGGTAGTATAATCTTCTACTTTTTCGAACTTTTCTGCTACTGCTGTCACTGAAGCTTTACAGTTCAACTTTTCTAGACAGAAAAGTTAAGAAATGTGGCAGAGGACAGAAGAAGAGACAGCACAGCACTGAAGCTTTCCTTGATGGAATGTCATGAGGTCTAGGCATTTTCCTTTTAGCCAGCTAGCAGGCCCAAACCAGTAATTTTTTTCTGTGCTATTTCACTATAGCAAGTGTGAGATTAATCTTACTATAGATCTTAACAAGAAACTTATTTTCTCGTTCATTAAGGCAACACAACATCCATGAGATTGTTTTTGATGAACACTAGTTTCAGAAGCATGACCAACATGGACAATTCCTATAATGTGTCGAGAGATGTTACCATGTCATTCTATAAAAACAGATTAAACACTTTTATGCTATGTATAAAAATAGTCACAATTTTAAGTTAAAAATTTCCCACTGTGATTCCCTTTCTCTGTACCTCTGTGTCTGTCTCTCCCCATTCCTGAATAAAATCATCTGAATAGTAACAAAATCAGGCGGGTTCTGAGTAAAACAGACTTTGCTTGACTGAGGAAAAAATGTTTTCCAATTTTCATCTCTCATTCCAGAGAGCATCCTCATTCCTCTTTCCCCAAACCCCACATACTTAATATCCTGGTGTATTTCCATTATGTAGCACCTAACATAGGATCACCACAAATCACATTTGATGAATTAGTAGCTATAAAAACTTTGAATCTTGCAAGAGCATTCTTGTCCATACAGATTTATAATAAAAATGGCACCTTCTAGTAAGATAGACCACCCAAATCCACAGGCCCGTTCGTTCATCTGTAAGAAGCATCTCACCTTTTGTTGTTGCTGTTATCTTAAGTGTGCTTCACTACCCGGGATGACTTTTTCAGACACACACACAAAGGGGAGGGGAGAGAGAAGGAGAGGGTGAGGGTGAGGGTGAGGGAGAGGGAGAGGGAGAGGGAGAGGGAGAGAGGGAGGGAGGGAGAGGGAGAGAGGAAGGGAGAAGAGAGAGAGAGACACCAAGGCGAGAGCCTATACTACTGCAGTTCCCCAAGTGAAATAGTGGCTGGGTTCAAATCTGGCCCCTACTCATGAGAAAGCATGAATACTATCCCTGTGAACAAGTGAGCTGTCTTGTTGGCTGGGAACATCTAATCTAAAGAAACTTAATAGTATCTCCCTCTGCAGTTCACAGAACAAACAAGTTGACCAATTGTTCTTTGCTAGTAGACTCTGACCTAAGAACTAGCACATCCATAAACTGAGAGGTCTGCGGCCAAGAGTCCACAAGCTATTTGAAGAAAAAGGACACTCACTACCCATAATAAGTCAGAAGTGAGTATTACACTTAGTGGGTACTATTGAAGTCTTCAGTCAAAGTGAATTATATTGGATGGAAAAGTTCAAAACTCATTTCAGGGCAAAAAAAAAAAGATACTTAAACATACTTTAACTAGCCCAATTTTTGTCTGAGAAAAATAGAACAATGGGACAGAAGTTGGGCAAGCCTAACACTTGAAGCTAAAGCACTTCCTACATCCCTCTCTTATTATGAGGGTAAACGAAACGGAAAAAACAGCAAAAGCCATCTCGGGAAATGAACACAGGTGCAGCAGAAGAGAATTTTTTTTTTTTCTGGATGTATGTTTTGTAATCTCTAGTCAACTTGCAGGTGAATCAGCAAATGGAAAAGGTCTCTACAAGAAAGAGAAAGAGTCACATCTTGAGTGCTGGGGGTGGGGGGCTATCGGGTGTTCCCTTCCCATGTCCCACTGTATCATTTGATGGGTCTTATTGAGAGTTTTTCTTCTATGGTTTGGAATAATGACAACAACAAACACCTAATGAAATTGTTAACCCCATGATGAATAGCAGCATTTTCCACTAAGAAACTCTTCTTGTGAAACCTCAGATGCTACAGTGCAACCCAAGGAAGTAATCAGCTCGGCCATAAACTCCAAAAACACAGCCAGGAAGGCAGATTTTCATGGGAATCCCATCACTGTCCTTCAGGGTGTTTCTCATCTGTAACAGTAGGAGCTCGGAGATAACAGCTAAAATTAACTTCCTCTTAATCCTAATTCCTATCTAATGCTATAAGTACAGAACACCGGATTAACATTTCTGTCACAAACACGTGTAAAATAAAAATAAGTAAGATCTAAGTGAGTCCCAAAGGTGTTGCTGCAAGTAAAGCATGCTCTGTAACATATAGGTCTCATGACCTCTATTTTGTCAGCTAATGATTCTTTACAAAGTTAGGTAGTATGTTCATTATTTATGATCACTTAGAATGCATATGAACTCTCAGCACAGCATAATATCTTCGTTTAAAATGGTTTAAGAGGGGCTGGGCAGTGGTACCTCTGATAGACCGCACATGTTACAACACACAGGGATCCAGGTTCAAGTCCCTAGGCCCCTTCTGCAGGGTGGGGTGAGAGCTTCGTGAGTAGTGAAGCTCTCTCTAGCTCCTCCTCCCTATCAATTTCTCTGTCTCTAACCAAAATGAAATAATAAAAATATTAAGAATAAATTAAATATGTATATATTTTTAATTTTACATGGCCTGGCAATACATCTGTAAGTGGAAAAGATTAGAATGTGTGCTTTGATAAGCTGAATGGTATACTGCCAAAACTCAGATGTTGAAAACCCTAGCATATTAGAATATAAATATACTTGGAGATAAAGTCTTTACAAGGTAACTAAGTTAGAAGCAGGCCATAAGGGTGAACCCCAATACAATTTAACTAAGGCCCTTGTGAGAAGAGAAGCTCTAAATAAGCAGAAAGACACTCAAGATTTATGTACACAGAGAAAAAAGTGTGTGAGAAACAGCAAGGAGGTGGTCACATGCAAGCCATGGAGAGAAGCCACGGAGGAAGCCAAACTTGCATATCCTTCCATTTGGGACATCCTGCCTCTGTAACTGTGAGAAAACAAATTTCTGTTGTTTAAAGTCACTCAGACTGGGAAGGTTTGTTTTGACATCCTTAGTCAAATAACACCTGAGCTTTCTTTACCTACCACGTACCTAAAACAGTGAAGAATCTAGCTTCTTCTTATGGAATATTTTTATGATTGCTGGCTGGGAGCAAGAGAAAGAGCCCCCATGGTTTCTCTTCATTTTGCTGGTGATCAAGACTGAACATGTATTTATAACTCTGCAATCCCGTCTTCAGGTTCAGGTATCTAAGAGCACATGCTACACATGCTCACTGAATCCCGACAAATCCATGGGCACAAAGCAAGAGACACTTGATTTTTGTGTCTGATTTCATTTCTGTTCTCATTAACAATCGGCGACAAGGAATATATGGCCCAAGGAAAGAGCACCAGCCTCAGCACATCAGAGGAGCATGCGGGGGGTGGGGGTGGGGGCATCCAAGACCCCAGTTCAATACCCTTCACCAAGCACCACAACTGAGCAGTACTTTGGTGAAAAACAAAAGGAGGGGAGGGCTGGGGAGGGGAGGGAGAAGGACGGCAGATATGTGATGTCTTTCTTCCCCTTGTAGAGGCAATCAGTGCTTCTGTAAAAGCATTGCAAGGAGTTGGGCCATAGCACAGCAGCAGGTTAAGTGCAGGTGGCTCAAAACTCAAGGATCAGTGTAAGGATCCCGGTTCAAGCCCCAGGATCCCCACCTGCAGGGGAGATGCTTCACAGTCAGTGAAGCAGGTCTGCAAGTGTCCATCTTTATCTCCTCCTCTCTTCTCTGTCTTCCCCTCCTCTCTCCATTTCTCTTTGTTCTATCCAACAACAGCGACACAAGTAACAACAATAATAACCACAAAAATAAAACAATAGAGGCAAAAAAAGGGAATAAATAAATAAATTAGAAATTTCATCCACAGGAGTCCCACCAGGAGTAGCTGGTGTGGGGGTTGGGAACTAGCAAAAAAAAAAAAAACAGGAAAAAAATAAAAAAGCACGGCAAACTGGTTAATCTGGTCAAACCACAGTCTACTCCATAGGAAAAAAATATAGAAATATGAATATATTGCTGGATGGCTCTCAATTTATTTCTGTATCGCCATATGAGTCCGAGACTTTTCATCACAGTACGAGGTTCAAGAGGCAGGGACAAATAACCTATGATAACACTAATTCGTTTCTAGCAAGTATCTAACTCAAATACACCATAAACGTAAAATTTCATACAATGATTAATATTAGCTTGGAAATTTGACCTGGAAAGTCTGTTATTAGACAATGCAGCCTAGTTGCTCCCAGATAAATACTGGTCCTTAGTAAGCGATGTTAGGGAGCAAGGGGAAGGGGGTGACCTGGTACAATACATTCAGTACACTGTGCAATGACCCTGGTTCAAGCTCACAGACCCCACACGGGAGGTGGGGGGAGAGCTTCACAAGCTGTGAAGGTACAGCAAGTGTCTCTCTCCCCCTCTATTTCTCTTTCCCTCTCAATTTCTGTCTCTATTCAAAATAAGTAAACAGGGAGTTGGGCGGTTGCGCAGTGGGTTAAGTGCACATGGCGCAAAGCGCAAGGACCCGGTTCCAGTCCCAGGCTCCCACCTGGAGGGGATTCTCTTCAGGTCTGCAGGTATCTATCTTTCTCTCCCCCCTCTCTGTCTTCCTCTCCTCTCTCCACTTCTCTCTGTCCTATCCAACAACAACGATATCAATAACAACAATAATAACTACAAAAGGTAATAAATAAATATTTTAAAAATATGCAAATAAAAATACATTTTGGGGGAAAATGTATTTTAAAAAACCCCAGAAAGTAGGGGATGGTACATTTTCCTAGTTCATTCTTATTTAATAATTATTTCATATTTCTTTTTATAGAATGCTTAAAATGAACTCTAAACATAGCATTAAAATGATTGGACGTTCATGAGGATAAAGAAAAGACATATGGCTTCCTGTGTGCAATTTATAGCTGAAAGTCTTGCTCACAAAATCGCTACTGCCAGCAAAACCATTTAAGTGATAACCAATTGTGGAGGACTGCGCCACAGAAATAGCACGGAGCGAAATGAAACATTGCCAGTTGCTGAAAACACTGCCAATATGATTTTAAAATATGACTAGTTGTATGGCACACTTTGCATATTGGTTACTCCTTGAAGTTACAATGTTAAGCATTTTTAAAAGACATGTTTCTCTTTGAGTTTTGGTTTTTTACTCACTGCAATAAAACATTGTGTTTACTAGTGAATAGATTTTTCAACTTATTCTTCGTTTTTTTCTAGTCCGAATTTGAACTTGACCACACTAAAAGGAAAGTGAATAATTAAGATTGTTATTCTGATAGTAATGAAAAGGCAAAAGATGGTGTCGTAATTTCTGGATAATTCCAACAAGTTTCAGAGACAGTTAGGTTCTCTGTCACACTGCAAAAGATAAAGAGTCTAGCTTCCTTTGGAGACAGCAATAAAGGGAGCACAGTGCCAATTCCCGTCTATATTGTTAGGAAAAACTGACGAAGAAAGCCTTAAGTAATTAATATTTCTTAAAATTAGAGAAATAATTGTAATACTCTGTATTCAAATAATATTTAAATATTATTAATAATTTAAATATTATCAATAATTTAAATATTAAATAATATTTAAATATTATTTGAATACAGTGTATTTTTTTCTTTTTTTGCACAGATATTCCTCTTCAAGTGAAATTTCAGTCTTACAAGAACTATTTCTTTTATTTTAATTATTTACTTGTTAATAGTTTGCATCAATTGTGGATTTAGGCAGCTCCCCACCCCTACATCAAACAACGTGCAACCGTTTTCCACAGAGACCCCCCCAACACACATCCCAGCACTAAAAGTCTATTATGTTCCAGTAACCTATCGATTCTATACATTGATAGTTTGAAATAATCTCTCTGCCCACTCAGGCTTTTTAAGTACAGATGAAAATGCTGTTCAAATTCAGTACAAGTTTTAGTCTGCGTTTCATATGGAAAATAGCTTAGAGAGAGATTGTTCTCCTCTTAGCTGTTATCATAAGTAATTTGTTCCATTACAAGTTTTGTTTTGGATTTGTCACGCAGGCACTGGGCCTCAGCAGTATCTCTGGTGGGTGAGTGAGAGAGAGGTAGGAGGATATTAAAAAGATATGGTATTACATTATGGAATCTAAAAAAGCTAAACTTGGAAAAAACTAACAATGATAAAGGTTAACTGGGGAATGAAAAAAAAAAAAAAAAACAAAGATTATCTAGCAGAAATGGAAGAGAGGCTCCTTCCAGAGCACGAGCATAAGGTAGAAATACCTACAAGAGAGGAGAAAGCTTGGCAGTATCAGAAATAATGATGTATGTATAGTAGCAAGAGCTACAGCTGAAAGCAGAGACCAGCCCTTGGATGCAGGGTCTACTGAAGACTTGAAATAGCCTTACAAGCAGCTGCAGACGGACACAAGTGTAGTTTGTCGTGTGAAGACTTGAAATAGCCTTACAAGCAGCTGCAGACGGACACAAGTGTAGTTTGTCGTGTGAAGACTTGAAATAGCCTTACAAGCAGCTGCAGACGGACACAAGTGTAGTTTGTCGTGTGTGAAGAATGAATGTTAAGTATGTTACAAGTCAAGCCACTACAGGGTTTTTTTTTTTATTTTTATATTTATTTATTTATTTATTCCCTTTTGTTGTCCTTGTTGTTTTATTGTTGTAGTTATTATTGATGTCATCGTTGTTGGATAGGACAGAGAGAAATGGAGACAGAGAGGGGGAGTGAAAGACAGACACCTGCAGACCTGCTTCACCACCTGTGAAGGGACTCCCCTGCAGGTGGGGAGCCAGGGTCTCAAACCGGGATCCTTCCATCCTTCCTCCGGTCCTTGCCGCCCGACTCCCTACCACTACAGGTTTTTAACTGTCCCATAACTGAAAACCAAGCGATGACTGTTCTAACAGTTTCAAAGGCATTTGTACCGTTAATTCCAGAATCAAGAGTTCAATTAAAACGTGCCTATTGCATAAAGAAAGATTCTGATTAAGTATTGTATGGTGTCCTTCTTTCTACTTGCTTGCTGCACTTACTGAGTCACTGTAGACTACGGCACACTTTTACTTTAAGGTCTATATGTTCCCCTAACTTATGGATACATGTGCACATGTGCTCTGTCTCATGGGCCCTGGTCTTTATCTAGGTGCTATAACTTTGTTAGACCTCGATACCCTCCTCACTTACTTCCTATTTCACTTCCCTCAATCACTCCAAGCCTAACCCTGTCAGATAAAGTACGGACTACAAAAGCTGGATAAGGGCAAGAGACAAGCACACTTTAATGATAGTCCTTTTGGCCACTACCAGGCCACCCTATCATCCAGGTCCCTCCTAGTCAGGGAATCCTGAGATTCCCACACAAATATGATGAGCCTAGACCTCTAACAGATCCCTCTCTCCACCATCACAACATCATAAACCCTCCTGGGGGCCTCTACAGGACCTCACCCTCAATGTGGAACAACAGTGATAGAAACTGCCCCATTCTCCAAAGGGAGACTGGTCATCATACTCTGCCACTCAAGGAAGACAGGTGCTGAAATGAGCTCAGCCTAAAATGTTCCCAGCTATGACCATGGGATGTGAGCTCAGATTGACAGGGATGCAGAGGTTACACGGGCGTCTGTGCTAAATACTACTAGACATGGGCCCTGGGTCAGACTGATGGGGCTTACAGTTAATGGTATTTATATATTTTTCCCATATTTGGGAGTTACTCTCTGCCCTGATCCAGTTTTCTGGTCCTATTCCCAACTCTGACACAATCCTCCCAGACAGTATTTTTAGCCCACCTACATGTTACTTGTCTGGCCTAGGCAAAAATTAGTAAAGTCATAGGCCCAACATGAAAACCCCAAATCTCATCCATTATATTCTAAACTTTAGGTTCTTGATTATTAAGCTATTTGTTCTACTTTATATCTTAATGCTTTTCAGTCACCAAGTTGCAGATGCTACCATGATGCCAACTTGACTTCCCTGGGCAGATGACCTCACCAATGTGTCCTGGAAACCCCATCTCCTCAGAGCCCTATCCTACTAGGGAAAGACAGAAACAGGCTGGGGATATGGGTCAACCTGGCAATGCCCATGTCCAGCAGAGAAGCATTATAGAAGCCAGACCGTCCACCTTCTATACCCCATAAAGATCTTTTGTCCATACTCCCAAAGGGATAAAGACTAGGAAAGCTCCTAATTGGAGGGATGGGATACAGAATTCTGGTGCTGGAAACTGTATGAAATTGCACCCCTCTTCTCCCGTAATCTTGCCAATCACTATTAAATCACTAATAAAAAAAAAATACAAGAAATAAATAGTGGCACTGTGAAACATTGTGCGGTCAGACATACAGATGACAAAATATCCACAAGACAGAGCACTACTCTGTTCTGCTGACAAATGATCCTTCAAAATGTATTAATAATAAAAGGACTGAAATCGCATGGCATATGCTCACTGAAGCTAAATATATCAAACATTTTTTTTTAAATGCTTTATTTGAGCTAATGAATGTCTCAGGGTTAAGAACTGGCAATAAAAGTAAGTGGCAGATAACACATTTATAGATGAGACATAATTGAAAGAGAAGTAACGACAAACCAACAAAGAGTAAGAAAAAAGAAAAGAACCCCACACCTATCACACAGATATAGACAAAGTAAACTGACTATATTACTGGCGAGTTGCTCAGAGCCTATTATCTAAGCAATCGTTTACATGAATTACAATTATCAGATAACACTATTTCCCTGGTTTAGTTGGACAAAGAAATAAGGGGAAGGAAGCCATGCTTTCGCAAATAGACACTTTTTCAATTCCCTTTGCTCTATTTTCTGGTAGTATTTTCTCCTATACTCCTACAGAAATGAAAGTGTAAACATCATCACTGTAGTTTTTTTTGTTGTTGTTTCTTTTTTACCTAGGTATATTAGGTAGAGGCCACTGAAACTGAAAAGACCATACTACCTTACTGTGTAAGCATATAAACCACGTCAAATAGTCAATAAAAGAGAAGCAAATATTTGCCCATCAGTAGAAAGATAGTTGCGACAGGTGTTTGAGATGTGTAGATGATTGGAAGTAAATAGGCACTTGTATTTATTTGGAGTTATAACCTAGCATTTAATGACTATAATACCTCATTGTAATGTGTCACCTTAGAAATGGACACAATCCATTATGTTATATGGAAAACTGAGAAATGTTATGCCTGTACAAACTATTGTATTCACTGTCAAATGTAAAACATTAATCCCCCAATAAAGGAAACACACACACACATACACAATGGACACAATCGTGCCTGTAATTAAAAAATCCTATTTCAAAAATGAGTAATTTTTTAAATGATCCATAACTATGAGAATAATTTCCATATTTTTGTACAAATAACAGTGAAATCTAATCAGCCTAAATGTCTATTAATTAAGAACAATCAATGGTATTTTAAAGAAACAAAACCAGGGGGTTGCGGGGGGCTCAGTGGTGATGCAAATGCTACAATGTACATGGACCTGGGTTCAAGCCCACATAATCCCCCACCTGCAGGGAGGAAGCTTCAGACAAGTGGTGGAGCAGTGCTGAAAGTATTTCTCTTTTTCTCTCCCCCTTATCTTCCCCTTCTATCTGTTTTCTATCAAAGAAACAAATAGGAATAATGTAAAAAAGATGTATATGATAGATTTCTAACAAGAAAAAAGCAGTTTAGAAACAATATGTCTCCATGACTAGAGTTTTTAAGTGTATACATTGTATATAACATTATAAATTATAAATATTTTAATTGGTGATATATTTCTAACTTATTTTTATTGGGGATTAATGTTTTACAGTTGAAAATAAATACAATAGTTTGTACATGCATAACATGGTGAGATATTTTTTAATATTTTATTTTATTTTATTTTAATGACTGAGAGAGCAATACAGAGAGAAAGACCAGACCACTGCTCAGCTCTGGCTTATGGTGGAGCTGAAGACTGAACCTGGGAGTTCACAGCCTCAGGCATAAAAGTCTTTCGCATAACCATTATGCTATCTTCCCAGCCCCATTATAAATATTTTCTTTTTAACAAAGACAATAAGCAGTTGTCTTCTAGTGAATGAGAATGTAAGACATGAAAACATTTTTCAGTTATTTTCACTAATGTATAAATATATGCAAAATCATAGTTGGGGAATTTAATAAAATAGTTGTATTACTCTTGCTAAAATAGTATCAAAGTAGAAAAAAAACTTTAAGGGGTAGAAAATGATTTTTTATTTCATTAGTGATTTAATACTGATTTCCATGAGGATAATTTCTGGAACCATCATCCGTTCCACCCCGGTTCCATGGCTGCCAGTTCTTAGCAACATCGCCCCGCCAGATATTCGTCGGGATGCGGCATCATCTAAGTTCATTTCCCACGTCTACGCTCGACCGGACCTGCCGATATACGCGGAGATCTTCGCCCACCCTGTCCAACGCTTGACGTCTCCTCATCCAATCTGGTCCCCTACGCCTACACTGAACTTCTCTGTTCCAGACTCTTGGAAACAGAGTTGGCTGTCAGCCAAGGTAAAGAACAAACACCTCATCACAGACCCCTGCAAGCGTCAACCCGGCTTTGACCTAGCACGTTATGACTGGGCCCTCCTCAATCGCTATCGAACAGGCCATGGCCGGTGCGCCGCTATGTTCCATCGCTGGGGAGCCAGAGACGACCCGAACTGCCCCTGCGGCTCCAGACAGACTATGACCCACATAGTCAACGACTGCCACCTCTCCAGATTCAAAGGAAGTCTCGAAACTTGACATCAGGCTCAACCTGACGCTGTTGACTGGCTACGGAAGAAGGGTAAATGCTAGAAGAAGACTGATTTGCAAAATTGTAAGATAACAGGGGTATAATTCCACACCTTTCTTGCCACCAGAGTTCTGTGTCCTCATTCGCTTCACTGGAAGCTACAGAAGTTCTCCCAAGCTTGCAGGTATGGATTAACTATTATTTCTTTTCTATAACTAGCTGTCCATATTTGTATGCATTTGCCTCATGTTTTCCTATGGTCCTATCTTCTTTTCCTTTCCAAGTCAAGCCTACACCTATTACTACATCCAATGTCCTTCTTTTTTCTTCTCCCTCTGGATCCTGATGGAATTGGAGTTTATAGTCCTCTGGTCATCTTCCCCCTGACACTTCTCCCCCTCTGGGAGTGTGAACTAAAATTATTTTTGGGATGCAGAAGGTAGACGGTCTGGCTTCTGTAATTGCTTCTCCACTGCACATGGGCGTTGGCAGGTCCATCCACACCCCCAGCCTGTTTATCTTTCCCTAGTGGGGTAGAACTCTGGAGAAGTGAGGTAAAAGATGAATTTGCTAAAGGATTTTAAAATTAAATCAACAAATCTAAGAACATAGCGTATTTCCTGTTTCAGGCAACATAGCTTCAAGGTTTCCCCCAGTTCAGGGAAGGAAGGATGTGTTCATATCTAGGTTGTATGACCCCACCAATGTGTCCTGGAGCCCCACTTCCCCAGAACCCCACCACACTAGGGAAAGAGAGAGACAGGCTGGGAGTATGGACCCACCTGTCAATGCCCATGTTCATTGCGGAAGCAATTACAGAAGCCAGACCTTCCACCTTCTGCATCCTACAATGACCTTGGGTCCATACTTCCAGAGGGATAAAGAATAGGAAAGCTATCAGGGGAGGGGATGGGATACGAGGTTCTGGTGGTGGGAATTGTGTGGAGTTGTACCCCTCTTATCCTATGTTTTTTGTCAGTTTTTCCTTTTTATAAATAAATAAGTAAACAAATATCTAGGTTGTCTGCATGGGAAAGCAGAAACACACCCACCCACTCGAGATGCTTTAGTGAAAAGAAAAAGAAACAAGCAAAAGAAACTAACAAAATCTTTTCTAGGGGCCAGGATATAGCAATAGTTTGGCCAGAAGAGAAGCCAAGTTCACCACTGCCACTGCATGAGAGCGCCATGGCGTGAGTGGGAGTTTCACAAATGATGTGGCAATGGTGTGATGGCCTCATCTGTCTCTCTCTCTCTCTCTCTCTCTCTCTCTCTCTCTAAAATCACAGCAAAATATTCACCAACAAAATATTTGCTTAGGGGGCTGGGTGGTGGCGCACTTGGTTGAGAGCCCATGTTATAATGCGCAATGACTCCAGTTTGGGCCCCAGCCCCCTACCTGCAGGGGGAAAGATTTGCAATGGTGAAGCAGTGCTGCAGGTGTCTCTCTGGCTCTCTGCCTCTCCATCACCTCCTATCCTCTCGATTTCTAGCTGTCTCTAGCCAACACATAAATAAAATTTTTAAAAATTAATTGCTTAGTAGCAGTGAAATCATGCATCTACAAGAATCTTATGTCACTATTAAAAAAGTTTTTTTTTTCCTATACCAATAACTCCTTCTAAGTTAAAATGTTTTACAATCTGTGGTAGAATGTTCTCAAATGTAATTCCAGGGCATATAGATAATTTATAGTACTAAGAGCCCTCCAATTTCAAGTACTGGCATAAATACAAGAAAGCATAAATTCAGTTCCATACACTTTGAAAATGCAGATGCCGATCTCGATCTATTCTTTGCAGTATCATGAATAGGGGAAATTGTGGACCAAGTCACCTTAGACGCTGACCTCCCCCTAAGTCACTGAGGCCATGTATACCTGTTGTCTAAGTGATGTTGATGACTAATAATCAGGAGTTCTCTAGCAACTAAACTGCCAGTTTGAAGGATCCTTCTTTCACTGTCTGACCGTACTAATTTAAAAAAAAAAAATTCTACACTTTAACTTAGACTATAAAATAATGTATTTCTCTAATTTATTTCTGTTTTGCCACTATTTCTCCCATCTCTTTCTAGAGAATATTTAAGTCTCTATAAAACTAGTAATAAATTCTTCTGAAAACAGGGTTATATTTGAACTACACACTAATTTTTAAAGATTTATTCATCTTATTTATTGGCAGAGGAACAGGGTTTAATTCTGGCATCTGTATCACCAAGTATCAAACTCAGGACCCTTACATGTGCAACTGCTATACTGTACGTGTCACCTCCCTAGATGTACTGTCATACATCCACACTTTTAAAACTAGACTAGGGTTCTCTTGTATTTTTTTTAATTCTGAGAGAGTACCATGATGTTCATCACAAGAGCTACTGACAAAGGGAAACAATAGAAGAAGAATCTCTGAAATAGATCATTTGTCCCCATTGTCTATGGACAACAGTTTAAAATTACCTAAAGTGTTTTGCTATTGTCAAGCTTTTCAATCTCCTCATCTCTCAGTTATTTAGGGGCTAATTATCCAAATCTCTATCATCCTCTTGGCTTACCTTGTTTCTCTTCCGTGTTCCTCTTTGAGTTTCACCTAAGATACAGACCCAGTTAATCAACTGAGAAAAAAGTGACAGGAGACTAAAACGGACAAATTTAGTAAGTTCTCAAATTTGGTCCCTAAACAAAGTTAACACCTAAGAATTTCAGCTGTGGCTTTTGGTTCCCAATGAGACTTCCATGCCCCCTCATTACACTCTAACGACTTAACTGCACATTCACCTTCCAACAATCACCTTCAGGAAGAATAAGCAACATTTCATAAATAGCAAAGAAACAATACTGGGTACCGTTTATGTCTTAACTAAAGAAAGGTACTTCCCACACTCTGAAGCTTCCCAGACACACCAGCGCTAGTCCAATGCAGCATGTAACTGGGATGCATTGGATCGACCTTTTCGTGGTGCATCCCGTGAGTACCCATTCATTGGGGAAACTGACGATCCTTCCTAGCCGACTGAATCCACATGGATCCCAGTCACTTTCAAAGCCAGCAACAAGCAGCTCCTGACAGCTTTCAACCTGACGCTGTTGACTGGCTACGGAAGAAGGGCAAACGCTAGAAGAAGAAGCATGTACCTATGTGGCTGTACAATACAAGAGTCAAGGGAGAGCTCCTGGGAGTGATCATTCTAGCATGTGTCACAATTCACAAAGCTCTTCAAACATGGTGCAAAGGGAAGGAGTATATACAGTTCTTGGAACAGTCATTATATATCCGAACTCAAAATGTAAATACGATTCTCAGCACTAGCAGATTCCTATTCTTTTTTTTTTTTTAATTTTTTATTTAAGAAAGGATTAGTGAACAAAAGCATAAGGTAGGAGGGGTACAACTCCACACAATTCCCACCACCCAATCCCCATAACCCACCATCGTGTTACTAATGAATCCAGTTACATTCACTTCCAATCAGTACAAATATATCAAACAATAAAATGGGGAGGAGGTAAGAGGAAGTTCTCCAGGTAGAATGAGCCAAGTCCCTGGCCTTCATATGGGAATATTTGCATTGGAGAAGCTTCACAGGTAGTAAAATGGTGTGGTGTTCTCTCCTTGTCCTTCCATCTCTCTCTATCTCTCACACACTAACAACAACAACAACAACAACAAAGCCAATTGTGTAAGCACTGAGCTCTGGTAATAATCCTGGTGGGTAAAAATGGGGAGAAAAAACAGTGAAAGCTAAAGAAGTAGTATACTGGTTATGCAAAAGAACATCATGCCATTGGTTCTGAGGTCCTAGGTTCACTTCCCAGCACCACCACCGTAAGCCAGAGCCGAGCAGTGCTCTGTTCTTTCTGTATCTATTCCTCTGTTTCTCTTTCCTTAAAAATAAATAAGACATAAAAAAAGTAGTAATATACTTCAAACTGTAAATGGACAACTTTATGAGTACACGAGTTAAAGAATTCAGGTGCCACTAGAAAATAGAATATAAGCCCCTGGTATTTGTGAAGTTTGTTTTCTTTTCTATATAAACCTAGTACTCAGAGCGATATACTGCATATAACAGAAAAAACATGACCACAGAGGTTAGCTACTAGGAGATACATATGTGGAGAGAATCCTTCAGTGACACTGGCATATGTGTTCTGGGGCCTGGAAAGGCAAGTCTGAATATCAAACTCATTTTAAAGTGAAATGTAAGTGGCTGAGATCATCTCTTATTTCCCTATTATTCATGTCCCGATTCTCTTCTGATGATCTAAATAACTCAGGATGAATATGATGCGCAGGTACCATTCCTCTTCTCAAGATTTTCTGTGAGAAATACAGTGACCTTTCAGGGAGGGGTAGGTGAGGGTAGGGAAACAGAACTCTGGTAGTGGGTAAAAGGTGGAGTTACACCCTGTTAATTTTGTGATCTTATAAACCACTGTTAAATTACTGATAGAAATTTAAATAGGAATTCTGATGACAACTGGTATTCACATGATAATGAATTGCTACATGTGTCAATAAACAAGTTATTCTATTCAAAACAATGGCATTGTTTCCAAAAGAGCTAGTGGAAACAAAGACATTTCAAAAGCAAATTTTACATATCTATGCACAAATAATACCGATATACAAATATAGTTATTTTGAGGTATGTTTGGTATTTTTTGAGGTGCATTTGGTATTAACAGCATTTTTTATAGATGGCATTTTCTCTCCAAAGCCCTATAAAGTAAGTACTGGAAGGCTGATGTTTTGCATATAAATATTACTATTAGTATGGAAGTTGAATCTGTGAGAAAAATTCTTTTCAGACAAAACTTTACAAGGCAACAGCCAGATGTATGAGATTCAACATTTGACACAACCCATGGAACATTTATAATCTATGAGAGTAACGTCCTTTGTGTTCAAGAACTACTAATATATTATAACATATAGAGAAAAAATCAGGAAATCTTGTCAGACAACCAATACAGAGTCAAAGAATATATCATGTTATCATAAATGTTTAGATTGAGCCTCCCAAAATGAATATGAGTTTGATAATGTAATTTGATACCTATGTTTTGGATTCTTGTTTAAATGTCTTGCTTCCAGTCATGGTGGCTCTGAAAGCTATTAAACCTATGGAATAAAGTCAGGGAAAGTGGGGGGGGGGGGGGGGCTGGCAGTAGCACAGCAGGTTAAGGTCACTTGGTGCGAAGTGCAAGGACATTCATAAGGATCCTGGTTTGAGCCCCAGACTCCCCACCTGCAGGGGAGTTACTTCCCAGGTGGTGAAGCAGGTCTGCAGGTGTCTATCCTTCCCTTTCCCTCTCTGTCTTCCCCTCCCCTCTCTTTCTCTCTGTCCTATCCAACAACAACAATAATAACCACAACAATGATAAAACAACAAGAGCAACAAAAGGGAAAAAATGGCCTCCACGAGCAGCGGATTCCTGGTGCAGGCAGAGCCCCAGCAATAACCCTTGAAGCAAAAAAAAAAAAAAAAAGTGAGGGAAAATGCCCTAGAAAAGTTGTTGTATGTATGTATGTGTGTCTATGGATGTGGGGTTGTGAATGGGGCAGGAAAAATTCAGGGCCAGATGGTGGCGCACCTGGCTGAACGCACACAGTACAGCACGCAAGGACCGGGGTTCAAGACCCTGGTCCTCACCTGCAGGGGGAAAGCTTCACTAGGGGTGAAGCAGGACTACTGGCGTCTCTTTCTCTCTGTCTTTCTCCCCCTCCTCTCTCAATTTCTCCCTATTTCTATCCAACAGTAAAGAAAAATATTTTAAGAGGAAGAAATATAGAAAGAAAGAGAAGAAAGAAAAATGCTAAAAGGAGAGGGAGGCACTGTTCTTGTGAAGAAAATGCCGTAAGTACAAGTGCAAGAGCAGTAAGACGCTGAAGTAGCACTCAGTTACTATGAGAACACAGGTTCAGAGTGCTTTGTACGATATTTCAAGGAGCTAGATTTATTTCAGTAAATAATAGGGACACATCTGAGTGAATTCAAGCAGAGACACAATGCCTGAGCAGAGAGAGGAATCGGTTTGGCAGGGACCAGGGGGTGGAATCTACACCAAGTTCAGCGGGGAACAGGTACAATTCACCCAATGTAAAGCGATGTATTTTTGAACAAAGAACAAGATTAGGAGAAAGAGTTAAAGGAACATCAATTAAATTTAGAAAGTAAAATCAGCAGAACTTAGTAATTGATTGGCGAGGCAGCTGGAGTTTAACTTAAATTAGCGGGCAGTGGTGTGAAAGAAAGAGGCAAGGGATCAGTTTATAGGCTTTCGCAGAGTTCACCTCACTCTATATAGAATCTGAAGTAGCCGTAGACCTGTTAGAACATTCAGCACAGAGTTTAGCACATGAGGCTGAAGCCCAGAGAAGTGGCTTAAGTAAGGTGCAATTATTTTCTGAGAAGTCATTATGATTTACAGAGGTATGGAGTTTTATTCCTTCCAGACACTTGATTTTTAAATCATTTTAACACTAAATTCACAGGAAATGCAGCAAGAGAGGTGGAGAATCCATAATCAGTCACATCAAGGTATTGAAATGAAGACAACATCAATAAATTCAAGAACACTGAAATCATCCCAAGTATCTTCTCAGACCACAGGGGAGTAAAACTAACATTTAACAACAAACAGACAATTATTAAAAGTCACAGAATTTGGAAACTAAACAACATACTCCTTAAGAACCATTGGGTCAGAGATTCACTCAAGCAGGAAATTCAAATGTTCCTGGAAACAAATGAAAATGAAGACACAACCTATCAAAATATTTGGGACACAGCTAAAGCAGTACTGAGAGGGAAACTTACAGCCATACAATCACATATAAACACCAAGAAGAAGCTCAAATGAACGACCTTACTGCATACCTCAAGGACTTAGAGGAAGAGGAACAAAGGAACCCTAAAGCAACCAGAAGGACAGAAATCACTAAAGTTAGAGCAGAAATAAACAACATCGAAAATAAAAGAACTATACAAAAGATCAATGAAGCCAAATGTTGGTTCTTTGAAAGATTAAACAAAATTGACAAACCCCTAGCCATACTCACCAAACAAAAAAGAGAGAATTGTAAACGATGGAGGAGATATCACAACTGACACCACAGAAATCCAGAGAACCCTGCGAAACTTCTATAAAGAACTATATGCCACCAAGCTAGAGAATCTGGAAGAAATGGAATAATTCCTAGAAGCATATGCCCTTCCAAAACTGAACCAAGAAGAACTACAAAATCTAAATGCACCAATCACAGACAAAGAAATTGAAACCATTATTAAGAACCTCCCCAACAACAAGTCCTGGACCAGATGGCTTCACAAATGAATTCTACAAAACTTTCAGGAAACAGTTAGTACCCATACTTCTTAAGCTTTTCCATAATATTGAAGAAACAGGAATACTCCTTTCCACCTTCTATGAAGCCAACATCACCCTGATACCAAAAGCTGATAGGGACAGAACAAAAAAGGAAAACTACAGACCAATATCTCTGATGAACATAGATGCCAAAATATTAAACAAGATCTTGGCCAACCGGATACAGCAACATATCAAAAAGATTGTTCATCACAACCAAGTGGGATTCATCCCAGGAATGCAAGGCTGGTTTAACATCCATAAGTCAATCAATGTCATTCACCACATCAATAAAAGCAAAGCCAAAAACCACATGATTATCTCAATAGATGCAGAGAAAGCCTTTGACAAAATCCAACACCCATTCATGCTCAAAACTCTACAAAAAATGGGAATAGATGGGAAATTCCTCAAGATAGTGGAGTCTATATATAGCAAACCTACAGCCAACATCATACTCAATGGACAGAAGCTGAAAGTATTCCCCCTCAGATGGGGGACTAGACAGGGCTGTCCACTGTCACCGTTACTCTTCAACACAGTATTGGAAGTTCTTGCCATAGCAATCAGGCAAGAGAAAGGAATTAAAGGAATACAGATTGGAAGGGAAGAAGTCAAGCTCTCACTATTTGCAGATGATATGATAGTATACATAGAAAAACCTAAAGAATCCAGCAGAAAACTACTGGAAGCTATTAGGCAATATAGCAAGGTATCTGGCTACAAGATCAATGTACAAAAATCAGTGGCATTTCTTTATGCAAACAGTAAATCTGAAGAAGAAGACATCCAGAAATCACTCCCATTTACTGTTTCAGCAAAATCAATCAAATACCTAGGAATAAAGTTGACCGAAGAAGTGAAAGACTTATATACTAAAAACTATGAGTTGCTACTCAAGGAAATAGAAACGGATACCAAGAAATGGAAAAATATCCCATGCTCATGGATTGGAAGAATAAATATCATAAAAATGAATATTCTCCCCAGAGCCATATACAAATTTAATGCAATACCCATCAAAGTTCCAACAAGCTTCTTTAAGAGAATAGAACAAACACTACAATCATTTATCTGGAACCTGAAAACACCTAGAATTGCCAAAACCATCTTAAGGAAAAGAAACAGAAAGGGAGGCATCACACTCCCAGACCTTAAACTATATTATAAAGCCATCACCATCAAAACAGCATGGTACTGGAAACAAAAATAGGCACACAGACCAGTGGAACAGAATTGAAAGCCCAGAAATAAATCCCCACACCTATGGACATCTAATCTTTGATAAGGGGGCCCAAAGCATTAAATGGAAAAAGGAGGCTCTCTTCAATAAATGGTGCTGGGAAAACTGGGTTATAACATGCAGAAGAATGAAACTGAACCAATTTATCTCACCAGAAACAAAAATCAACTCCAAATGGATCAAAGACCTAGATGTCAGACCAAAAACAATCAGATACTTAGAGGAAAACATTGGTAAAACAGTTTCCCACCTAGACCTCAAGGACATCTTTGATGAATCAAACCCAATTGCAAGGAAGACTAAAGCAGAAACAAACCAATGGGACTACATCAAATTGTAAAGCTTCTGCACATCCAAAGAAACTATCACACAGAGAGACCCCTCACAGAATGGGAGAAGATCTTCACATGCCAGACATCAGACAAGAAACTAATCACCAAAATATATAAAGAGCTCAGCAAACTTAACACCAAAAAAGCAAATGACCCCATCCAAAAATGGGCAGAGGATATGAACAAAACATTCACGACAGAGGAGATCCAAAAGGCTAACAAATATATGAAAAACTGCTCTAGGTCACTGATTGTCAGAGAAATGCAAATTAAGACCACACTAAGATACCACCTCACTCCTGTAAGAATGGCATACATCAAAAAGGACAGCAGCAACAAATGCTGGAGAGGTTGTGGGGACAGAGGAACCCTTTTACATTGCTGGTGGGAATGTAAATTGGTACAGCCTCTGTGGAGAGCAGTCTGGAAAACTCTCAGAAGGCTAGACATGGACCTTCCATATGATCCAGTAATTCCTCTCCTGGGGTTATACCCCAAGGACTCCATAACCCCCAACCAAAAAGAGGTGTGTACTCCTATGTTCATAGCAGCACAATTCATAATAGCTAAAACCTGGAAGCAACCCAGGTGCCCAACAACAGATGAGTGGCTGAGAAAGCTGTGGTATATATACACAGTGGAATACTATGCAGCTATCAAGAACAATAAACCCACCTTCTCTGACCCATCTTGGACAGAGCTAGAAGGAATTATGTTCAGTGAGCTAAGTCAGATAGATAAAGATGAGTATGGGATGATCCCACTCATCAACAGAAGTTGAGGAAGAAGATCTGAAAGGGAAACTAAAAGCAGGACCTGACCAAATTGTAAGTAGGGCACCAAAGTAAAAACCCTGTGGTGAGGGGTAGGCATGTAGCTTCCTGGGCCAGTGGGGGGTGGGAGTGGGTGGGAGTGATGGGTCACAGTATTTTGGTGGTAGGATTGGTGTTTATGTACACTCCTAGTAACATGTAGTCATGTAAATCACTAGTTAATTAATAAGAGGGGGAAAATTAATTGTATGTCTCGAAGTTTTTCAAAACACAAACTGAATCTTTTCAATATATAGGCTGTGTAATTGATATGCAGACTCTCTCAAAAGCCTAGACCAAGTAGATCAGAAGCAACCAATAGCACAGCTATATACAAGATACTGGGTACTGTACAGCAAACCCTAACAAAAGGACTTTTCAAAGTTAACCCAATTACCAAATAATGAGATGATAACATTAACTATCCATTGTCTTTTTGAACCCTAAGACAGCAGGAACCTCACATCTCCACTATAGAGCCTCTACTTCCCCCAGTCCTGGAACCCTTGGATAGGGCCCACTTTTCTGTATGCATCTCCCAATCCAAACCAAATAATATTGCATCTGCCGATCACAACCTAACCAACACAACGATTGCCACCTCAACATGCTTCACTTCAGACTGTGTCCAGAGACTTCACGTGTGGAATGACAACCCTTCAGCTTCATTACTCGGGTGAGACCTTGCCTTTCATAGTATACTCTAATTCCATCTCAGGTGGTTCACTTTCTAACAAAGTCCCAAAGCCTAGATATACACCAGTTTCTGTGTGAGAGAGCATATGTTCACACATATCCGTAAACTACTGCAAAATATATACCTGAAAGCAGAAGTACACTAGAGTTTGCAGTGAGTACCCCCCTAACACTTCCTCTCCACTATTGCAAGCTTTGGGTCCATGATTGCTCAACAATTTGTTTGGTTTTGCATGTTAACTCTCTTTTCAGTCACCAGGTTTCAGATGTCATCAGGATGCTGGCCAGGCTTCCCTAGACTGAAGACCCCACCAATGTGTCCTGGAGCTGCACTTCCCCAGAGACCCACCCTACTAGGGAAAGAGAGAGGCAGACTGGGAGTATGGACCGACCAGTCAATGCCCATGTTCAGTGGGGAAGCAATTACAGAAGCCAGACCTTCTACCTTCTGCAACCCACAGTGACCCTGGGTCCATGCTCCCAGAGGGATAGAGAATGGGAAAGCTATCAGGGGAGGGGGTGGGATATGTAGCTTGGGTGGTGGGAATTGTGTGGAATTGTACCCCTCCTACCCTGTGGTTTTGTTAATTAATCCTTTCTTAAATAAAAAATAAAAAAATACACTTATTCCCTCTGTAACGAGGAGAACATTTCTAACCTTAAAAGGTGATTTGAGGTCGTCTTGATTTATTGGAAGAACCCTTGCTTCTAGCAACCTTTATTCCAGGAACTTGAAAATCACACTGTTTAATCTTCAGATAAACCTGGTTAGACAAATCTTAATTGTTCAACTCTTTTTTTTTTTCCAAGAAACGTTAAGTCAGGCTTAGAAAGGTTAAATGCTTTTCTGAGCTCATGTAATGAGATAGTGACAAAGCTCGAAATAGAAGTTCCCAATTCTCCATGTTTGCCTGTTTCACCACATACGGTCATGCTGGATTCAATGCTACTTTTCTGTAGGACTCTCTCTAGCAGGGAAAGATGTTCTGAATACCTGAAAATATGGGGAACAGAAAGTCCAATGAATAACTACTACATATTGGTAAAAGTTCACAACATGTACCTCATAAAACATTTCTCTGTTTAGACATACTCCTACTATATTCCTATAATGAAAATGCTCCTTGGTTTCTCTAAACCTAAGTTTTTTCACCTGTAAAACAAATAAACAAAAGACAGCTCTTATGGGGAAGATTTAATAACAAAACACCTAATTGCCAGCACAATATCTGTGTGTGTGCAGAATTAAAAACTTCCTCCATTCCACTGCAGTTTGAGTCTCAGGAATCAAATTTAAAATTTGAAATCACTGCGCTGGAGTCGTCTGTATAGGAAAAACTATATTTGATAAATGAAATTCTCAGTAGAAAGTTAATGGCACCTAAGTGCAGTTGTTGGGCCCATAAAACTTAAGCAAACAATTGAAACATCTGCTTTACATACAAAATATACCATCCTGGATAACACAACTGGAATTTGTATGAACAATCAGTCTGACTTAAATATCTGACCATTAATACCTGATAAAAATGTGTAGGGGAAAAAAAATAAACTTCGAGACCAAAGAGGTAACTGCTAAGTACAGGATTTGCCTGCAAGAAGGACAAGGACGTCTGGAGTTGGCTGGCCAGCATCACAGATGCCAGTGTGATGAGCTTGCTCATTCTCATTCTCTCTCATATTAAAGAGGAAAATAAATAATTTGAAAAACATGTTTTGCTTTCCACTTAGTGCAATTCACTAGTGAGGACCAACTTTTAACGTCCAATATTCCAAAAGAATATATTATAGTAAATTCCTGACTCTTAACATCAAGCACATGGAGTAATGTATTTTAGAATCTTGGCATTATCAGCATACATGCAGCAGAATGTATAAGTCTATTTCTTAAATGAATCAATCATTCCTCTTTTGACTTTTAAACAGCAAATTCAGAAATTTAGTTTTGCTTGGATAAAAGGGAAAGTTTCAAATGATAAATCAATAATTTCAAGACCTCTGATCATTTAGTTTATTTGTAGATTTGCTCTTGACTTAAACAGAGGCATTAGGTAGAGATAAATGGAAAGAGACGACAATACTAAAGCTTCTTCAATGTGGTAGCAGCTGAACTCAAACGTAAGTCTTGCATTCGGCCAAGGAGCATACCACCCAAGTGGACCATCTCACTGGTCCTTTCCTTTGCAAGCTTCTAGTTGGAAGTGATCCGAAATTTTGAAAACAAAAATCATGTGGATTTTTTTTTTCCAAATATTTCTCTGTGTTACAAGCAAGCCTACAATAGAATGGTTGGAAATACATCGGTCATCGTGAAGAAGGGTGAATGATGCAGATAACTTTTTATAACTTCAGAACGCACCACAAACATCGAGTTGTGTTCATATTTAGCACTCGTAGCTTCCTAATTTTAAAAGATGCTCCTGTAGCAGAATATGTTCTCCCAAAGGCCAGAGCCAGCTGGAGATAGAGACAATTAAGCCTGATTGGATGACTCAGCAATAAAAATAGGAAGCCGGCTGGAAGAGAAAGGCTGAGTGACAAAGAGCTAGTTTGGCAGAAAGAGAGTGAAAATCAGCCCAACATAAACACGTGAGAGGTAGCACTTTTCAGCTACCGGCAAATACCTTCCTATAAATGAAAAGACAGAAAGAAAATATCTTTGATGAGGGAGGTATGTAGTGCCCAATATCTATCATAACTTAAGAATCAGTCGGGGAGTCGGGCGGTAGCACAATGGGTTAAGCGCACATGGTGCTAAGCACAAGGACCGGCTTAAGGATCCCAGTTCGAGTCCCCGGCTCCCCACCTGCAGGAGGGTCACTTCACAGGTGGTGAAACAGGTCTGTAGGTGCCTTTCTTTCTCTCCCCCTCTCTGTCTTCCCCTCCTCTCTCCATTTCTCTCTGTCCTATCCAACGATGGCATCAATAACAACAACAATAATAACTACAACAACAATAAAAAACAAGGGCAACAAAAGAGAAAATAAATAAATATAATAATAATAATAAAAGAATCAGTCAGCACACTATGAAAACACCAAAGACAGGAGTCTGATATTGTCAAAAGTCCACTAAGTCTTTCTTCAACCAGGTGATATTACAATGCTCCTTTCTGCTCCACCCAGAAACAAGTGTGTATGGCTTTTTTGCAAGGAGAATACTTCCCTCCTTTAGTTCTTGCTAACTCCTCCTTAAGACTCAAATATTTGTTAGTTTTCTGACTGCACCAGCCTGGTCAAATCTCCACTATAGCATTAACATAAATGCTATGTCTGAGCTGGAGAGGTAGGCCAACTGGTAGAGAACAAACCTTAGCTGGCAAGCACAGAGCCCGGGGTCCAGCCCCAGCATCACCTAGGCAATGACAGGGCACTCCAGGAAGCCCTGGCTTTGCGGTACTGCTCCCTCCCATGTTGTCTCCCTGTCTACATGGAAAAGTAGACCAGAGTGGTGAAATTCTGCAAGCTCAAGATTGCAACTCTGCAAAATCATCAAAGTAATGACTTAACTAACATTTAGAAATCAATGTTACCTCCTTGCTCAAGTACACAGCCCACTACCGTGTGTGCATGTAATCTGAGTAGTTTTTTTTTTAATTTTTTATTTATAAAAAGGAAACATTGACTAAACTGTAGGGTAAGAGGGGTACAACTCCACACAATTCCCACCACCATAATTCCGCATCCCATCCCCTCCCCTGATATTTTTTAACATGTATCTCCTATGTCATTGGAAGATCCACTGACGGTGGTCTTGAGCTTATATCCTTGACAATACCACACCGTGAGTCAGTGCTTAGGAAGCCTTTATTGTTGAATGAATGAATGTTGAGAGGAGAATGACGAGGCTGAGATGCGATCCCTCTTGCTACTGGTTAGTTACACTGTTCTGAACAAGTCCGCTTAGCTTCTTAGTGTCTTGAGCTATCTAAAACTCAATTCTGTCTCTAAAACTCTAAGCACTGAGGGCTGGGAAAGTGAATTAGCTGTACAGTGTATGCCCCCTGCATTCATGACACTGAGCTCAATTTCCAGTTCCATATATGTTGGAGTGCTGCTCTGATGTCTCTCTTTCTCTCATAAAACAAAACTCTAGAATTTAATAACCAGAATGTATATGTATATGTATATGTATATGTATATGTATATGTATATGTATATGTATATGTATATGTATATGTATGTCTGGCTTATAGCAATAACATAATGGTTATGTAAAAACTTTCATGCCTGGGGTTCCAACGTCCCAGGTTCAATCCCTAGCACCGCCATAAGTTACAGGTGAGCTGTGCTCTGATCCCGATCCCGGTGGCCATTTTTCCTCTTATTTTCTTTTTTCTATTTTTGTTTTATTGGACAGGACAGAGAGAAATTGAGAAGGGAGGAGAAGACAGAAGGAGACAGAGAGACACTTGTAGACCTACGTCACTGCTCGTGACGTTTCCCCTGCAGGTGGGTATCAGGACTTGAACCCAGGCTCTTGAGTAGAGTAATGTGTGCTTAACCAGAAGTGCCACTGCCTGGCTTGCTCCTCTCTCTGTCTCTCTGTCTCTCTGTCTCTACCTTCCCCCTGCTCCCCAGATTCATATTATTTCAATTCAAAAGAGTAATGAGATTAATTATTTTACCAATCATTTAATAAACAATGAAGAGAAATTAAGTAAATCTTAGCAGTTAATATGAATTATTATAGTAAAATGGGCCAGAAGATAGCTCAGTCTGTTACAGCAACAACTCACATGGCTGAGTTCCCAAAGGCTCTCAGAACCAACTTATGCAAGAACTAAGCATTGTAAAAATTTTTTTAATCCTAAATTAGGTAAAAAGAAATTCCTGTTGTCCTAAAGCTTTCATTCTAGAAGGAATGGGAAAAAACATAAAGTATGAAGTTGTGAGAGATGCTATGAAGAAAAAAAATAAAGTGGAGAAAGATAGATGGTAATAGTGAAGAGACTTTTAAGGAGGTTGGATAGTTAAGGCAGGTCTCGTTCATAATTTAACATTTAAGTAGAAGTGAAAAGCAGGAGAATAATTAGTGAAACAACATTCCAGATAACATTCAAAACATGTGTAAAAGGTATTTTTAGTATAGTCAAGCCACAACATTTAGGCAGTATGGATAAAGGAACACAAATGCCGCAAGGACCTGCAGAAGGATCCTGGTTTGAGCCCCTGGGGGCTCCCCACCTACAGGGGGGTCACTTCACCTGCGGTGAAGCAGGTCTGCAAGTGTCTTTCTCTCCCCCTCTCTGTCTTCCCCTCCTCTCTCCAATTCTCTCTGTCCTATCCAACAACAACGACAACAATAATAGCCACAACAATGTTAAACAAGTGCAACAAAAAAAGTGAAAAAAAAATATATATATAGAACACAAATGTTCCAGTGAGCCAGGCAGAAGTCTATGGTAGTTTGAAGCAAAATGGTGAAGGTGGGACTGATTAGAGGTGATCAGATTTCAGTTCTATTCTGACCAATACTAATTTACTTAGCAGATGGGATATAGACATGGGGGAAGAAGGGAAGGACTAGAGTGATGCGAATAGACTGTAACATTCAATGAGAATCAACACATCATTCTCATTTGTGGCCCAAGACTAAACAGAGAAAATGATAAGAGTCGCCACCTGTATAAACTTCAGTGTCCTGGAGGCCGGCCGGGCAGTAGTGCAGTGGGTTAAGTGCACATGGCGCAAAGCTCAGACTGGAGTTAAGGATCCTGGTTCACACCCCTTGTTCCCCACCTGCAGGGAAGTCATTCCATAGGTATTGAAGCAGGTCTGCAGGTGTCTTTCTCTCCCCCTCTCTGTCTTCCCCTCTTTTTTCAATTTCTCTCTCTGTACTATCCACTAACAACAACAATAGTAAGAGCAACAATAACAACAACAAGGGCAACAAAATGGGAAAAATGGCCTCCAAGAGTAGTGGATTCGTAGTGCAGGCACTGAGCCCCAGTGATAACCCTGGAGGCATGAATAAATAAATAAATAAATAAAATAAAGTTCATTGTCCTCAAATGAAAACTAGGCTTCAATTGAGAAACGATCATGAATGGAGTATTTACAGAACTGGAGAACATAAATACTTGAGTTTCTAAGACTTAGATCCAGAGGTACTTGTGGAAGTGTGCAGGAGACTAGAGAGGGGCATGAGAGGTTAGGTTGGCAGGTGTGTGAAGCCACAGCCTGGCAAGACACACCTGATGGTCCGGGCACCTTGCCTTTGCAGTGGTAAAGAGGGCTGTGCAGTGTGCCGAACTTCTTCCAGGTGATGTTTAAGGCAATCTGTGATGAAATCTTCGAGGCAGCTCTGGAAGCAGAGCACTCTTGCCACTGGTTGCCAAGATCCGATGGTGCTTCAAGTGTTCCTGTCCCTTCTCCTTGTTTTCCCATGGACATGTCTGACCTGACATAATGGAGGTATTTAAGGTACTGAGTTGCACTTTTGTAAGAGATAAACACTTATCTGAGATACAACTAGAGAAGGTTTCCCTTCTCCTACAGTAATTAAGATAAGATGGGCAACCCTGTCCCCCCAAGCTTGCCTTAATCCTTGTCTTCCAGACACCACACTGCTTAGAGCCGGAACACCTTAAAGAGCAGTGCATATTTAACTCATGTTCCTTCTGTTCTTGATTAGATGTGAAACTGGAGAATATGCAAAGCTCTAATTAAATATGTACCTCTAAAAAATATCACAGACTGCAAAACACTCAGGAAAGAAAAAAAAAGTCAAATTTACAGAGTTTAGAGAGCTCTATTCGTCTATATACTTTTTAGTGTATGGAATAATAGATATCAATAAAATATTATAAAATGATACAATTCAAATTAAATAAGACAATAAAATCGCAATCAGTTAAGTGTTAACCTCAGAAAACTTTGTGAAATAAATGATTTCATTAAAAAAACCTATATAAGATAAACAAATACTTCAAGGTATTATTGAATTACTATTTGATTCATCTTTATTAGGAACTCTATGGTTTTATTTCTAGAGAATGGATACTTACAACAAAAAGAAGGAATTTGGGGAGTCATTTTATGTTCTTTATTCATAAACCCCCCAACTGTCAGTTGTTGTAACATGTGCTTTTTAAATTTTTTTAATCTTTATTTATTTATTGGATTGAGACAGTCAGAAATCGAGAGGGAAGGAGGAAATAGAGAGACAGAGAGACACCTGCAGCCCTGCTTCACCACTCGCAAAGCTTTCCCCCTGCAGGTGGGGACCAGGGGCTCAAACCCGGGTCCTTGTGCCTTGTAACATGTGCGCTCAGCCTTGTGCACCACCTCAGCCCCAGTGTCAGTCATTATATTAAGTTATTTTCCTAGACCCTTCACTAGTACTCTTGTTCATTCAGTATTTATATTTCTCATGAGTTATCTATTAACTCAACGACTTAGAGAGAAGGCAATGGAGGCTTAGAAAGGTTACAGAGTTCTTAAGAAGCAAAAGCAAGCAAACAAACAAGCAAACAAAACAATTTTCAGCAGAAACATGTGTACATGGGCCATAGCCTATTGCTGACACTTATCTGCTGGTCCCAGTTCGCCAGATGCCCTTCTAGTTTCACGGGCGAGAGACAGAGACGACCAAGGACTCATGGCTGAGTGGTATGCAGTTCAGTCTTTATTCATGTGGAATGCAGCGCAATCTAAGTATCTCTAATCACAATCCTGTCCTTATATATCCTGAGGTGGAAGTGTCAGGTTCGAAGAGGATGTATGTAGGATAGGGGGTGGGGAGAAGGAAAGTAAGTGAGCCAGTGGGGATTAAACCAATGAAAACAATAATTATGTAAATAGACCACAGCCTCAAGCAGTGCAACAGAAAGGGTCTTAGAAGCAGAATTTAGAAGCAGACCAACACTTACCCATTTTATGATAACTGTGAAAGACTACTCATGTCATTTGCAAATAAATCTAATAATGTTTCTTTGTTGAAAAGAATGGCATGCCAATCTCAGCCAGCAGCTCTGAATCCCACAATCAGCAGTGGCTGTGCCCAGGAAACATCCTCAACAATCACTACTAAGTGTTCCCCAGGTCCAGGTGCCAGGCAAGCGCATCAATGCTGATGCAGAGGAATCCTCAGGTTTTCATATCAGCCACTTATCATCCTAGTGGAGACTGAGCAGCGACCTAGTAAACATGGAAACAAACCACTCTCCCTACCAAGAAGCAAAAGCTGGTGAAAATATGTAAGTGGATACAGAGTAGCAGGCACTTAGCTAAAGATATGGAGAAACATCTCTCTCTGAAAACACAATGCCTGGCCTAGTACTTGCGCACATGCATGAGAAAGAGAGGGAGGGGAGGCTCTTTACAGAGAGAAAATACAAGTAGACATTTTCAAGGAAGAACAGAAACCAAATGTAGCCAGTGAGTCATCTGCAAAAGAGAAGAGACAGAGTGATACAAGCTGAATGTGGAGACATAGCAGAGGCCAGAACATACAGGATCTTTGTGGTTGTGCTAAAATATTTAGACTTTGTTTTAAATCTAAATTAGAAGTCACTGAAAGATTTTAATCTGAGGACTCAAGAGTAATTGTAATATCTCATTTGGAAAGTAAAGAAGGATAACTTCAAAGGGGAGATTGTCTCTCTATAAATAATATATGTACGCATGTAATGCAGGTGTGTTTGTATGTATAAACATGCCACACAACAAACTCCATTCATTCATACATACAGCAGACTCCATTCATTTTCCCACAGGCCTACTTCAAAGAAAAATCCTCAAAGTCAAAGCTTACGAGCTGATGCCAAATAAGATGACTGTGCCTTCAGGCGGGAGGGAATACAGTTCTGTATTTCTGGTAATTCTGATTTCATCTTGTTCTTCCTATCGAGATGACAGGTTTCTTTTTGGTAAGTGACACTGAAAAGTAGAATCTGCAAAATCATCCATTCCCAAATCCCTGGAAGGCTTCATATCTGAACAGCAGGAATGATTCCTCTTACTGAATTACCAACCTATCATTTTTCTTCAAGAATAATCAGGACCTGGCCATATACATGACTAGTCTGCATCATGACAGAGGCTACTCTCTGCTTTCACTCATCCTCTTGATGACTTATTTTAGACAAATCGATCACTCCAAATACTATGCTGTGGATGAGGTACAGAAAGGGTGAAGATTTGTTTTTTCCTGATAAAAGAAAGTTTTTCCATCAACTGTTCATGGCAAAAAAAAAAAAGTAATAAGAGCTGATATTATAATACTAGATTTATAAGTTTAGTTACTATCAAAATTAAAAAGTCAGTAAGTCAGTATGTCAGTTTGTCAGCATGTCAGTATTCCTCTACACAAATATTTTTAAAATAATTCATTTTCAATGAAATAAAATCTGATAACCGCTGGCTGAAGGGACATAATCAAGATATACTCTGAAGGGCTGTTATGTTAGGATGGGATGATTGAAAATAAGCAAGCGTTACTTTGAGTAGAGAAAAAAGTTTAAGTTTATAGATTAGCACCACTCATGTGTTTGTGTCCCAAAATGATAGGGTAGTTTACTGAGTACATCTGCTTTTGTTACAGCAGCTCCAGCAGTGGGACAAGGCTAGGATGCTAGACTTAAAATCACTAGGTTCAGAATAAGGTCCCCAGCATCACTGTGCCAAAGTATACTCTGGTTTCCATTCTCTCTCTCCCTCTCCCCTCTCCCCTCTCCCCTCTCCCCTCTCCCCTCTCTCCTCTCTCCTCTCTCCTCTCTCTCTCTCATTAGTAAATAAATAAATGGGATCTTATGTAAGTGGGGCTACGGAGTAGCAGCAGCTGTGTTTCTCTTCTCTCCTCTCCCAGGTCAACTAGGAACACCAAAGAAGACCACCTGGGACTGCAGCAAGACAGGACTAGAACAACTTCAGGAAACCACCAAGTTACCAGTGAGTACAAACACATGTGGTTTGTGGACAGAGAGAAGCCTAGGGAGAGATTAAATGGCTGGTAACAGTCTGGCAGTTTACCAGTTGAGACACCACCTCCAGTCTGTTTCACCAACAAAAAGACTGAAGGAAGGAGAGGACTCCCCTAAGACTCACCAAATGCAACTATGAGTCTCCATTGCTACTGCCCTCAGAATCTGGAGCAGTGGTAGAAAGGCCCTGTGCTGACACCAGGGGACAGAGATCTAACCAGGAAACTCAGGAGAAGGTCTATACCTCAGTGGCCTATTGGTGGGGCTGTGAGAGTCTCTTTGCATAACCACTGGATTATCTCTGCCCACCCTGCTTTATCTCTTGGTCAGGAGTCAGTGAGTAAGCTAAGAAGCCTACTTATAGTTTAAAAGCCCTCAGGCTCCCATAGCCTACAGGGAAGAAAAAAAAAAGAGGCTTTTAAGCCACTGTGCTCCAACTCAGGGATTAAAATACTATTGAAACAACTGTCAATTTACACAATTGTGAACACTTTAAGTACCTTACTGAGACGCAAGTCAATCTAGGCAAGAGTGATCAGTAATTTGCAAAGTACTGAGAGAGGGACATCATAACATAATATATAAAATAGTTAAACCAACAAGAAGAAATACTGGAGAAATGAACCAGGACAAGAGTCCAGCTAAAAGCCCCCCAAAAAATGAAGCACAAAATAATGAGGTCAACATCCAAACACTAGTTAAGGAAATAATAACAGGAGTGAGTAAAGAGTTTGAAAGAATTGTCATCAGAAATGCAGAAAGAACAAATGAGTAAATAAATAAATGATCTATTGCAACAAAGTAAAAAGACTCTGGGATGGTGGGGGGATGGTTCAGGTCCTGGAACATCATGGCAGAGGAGGTTAACCTAGTGGGTGATTGAAATGTTATGTGGAAAACTGAGAAATGTTATGCATGTACAAACTAGTGTGTTTTACTCTCAACTGCAAACAATTAGTCCCCCAATAAAGAAATTAAAAATAAATATTTTAAAGACACTTAAATTCATATGACTATCAAGAAATCACCAATTATGAAAAATCACAAATAAAAAAGTACAGATAAAACAGTAGCTACAGAGAAGTGTTTTTCTGAAGTTTTGTATGTACTTTTTGTGACAAGAAAAAAGTATATTCATAAGAAGAAATGGCGTATACCATATTCGTGGGTTGAAAATCAGTTTCTCTGTCTCCCAATACACACATTCTGAATGCAGAGCTGATGAGTATTAATCTGCAGGTACCCAACTATTTGCTTTCACAAAGCAAGGACAGGCGCACCAGCTGAGTGGAGAGGAGGATTCCAACCAAGACAGGCCTAGCATGGAAAAGTTGGTTGTTATCACACAATTAAAGCTCTGTTTTACAAAGGTGAAGGAAGCCAGCCAGAGGAAGGAAGATACAAACATATTCCAATGTAATAATAATTTGATTGTAAAAATGACTAAATTTAAAGATGTATTAAAAGATAAGTGACCATCATTGAATAATACCATGATGAACTTTTTTTTTTTTTTTGGCCTCCAGGGTTATCTCTGGTGCACACTGCCTGCACTACGAATCCACTGCTCCTGAGGCTATTTTTTTCCATTTTTGTTGTTATTATTGGACAGGACAGAGATCAATTGATAGAGCAGGGGAAGATAATGAGGGGGAACAGAAAGACAGACACCTGCAAACCTGCTTCACTACTTGCAAAGCCACCCTCCTGCAGGTGGGGAGCCGGGGACTCAAACCTGGATCCTTCATACTAAGTGGGCTTAACCAGGTATACCACCACCTGGGCCTCTATATTACTAATTTTTAGAAGAATTTATTGGGGGGAAATATTAAAAATCTGTTGTTCTCTTAGCCAGTGACCCAACAGGAAGGACTGAGGCTGCCCTGGCCTCTTCCTCCCACTCATTCCCCCCCCCCCCTCTCTCTCTCTCTCTTTACTAATAAAATTAAATAAATAAACTTTGAAAAATAAATCATTGAAACGGAAAGAAAAAACTTTAAGTAACAAGAAAGCCTGATAAACTGCATAAAGTTGTAATTTTCTTTTTTTTTTTTAATTTTATTTATTTATTTTCCCTTTTGTTGCCATTGTTGTCTTTTTATTGTTGCTGTAGTTGTTGTTATGGATGTTGTTGGAGAGGACAGAGAGAAATGGAGAGAGGAGGGGAAGACAGAGAGGGGGAGAGAAAGACAGACACCTGCAGACCTGCTTCGCCGCCTGTGAAGCGACTCCCCTGCAGGTGGGGAGCCGGGGGCTCGAACTGGGATCCTGACGCCGGTCCTTGCGCTTTGTGCCACGTGCACTTAACCCGCTGCGCTACCGCCCGACTCCCATAAAGTTGTAATTTTCAAATAGCGGGTCCCAGGTGGTATCACAAAACAATTACTGGAAGGAGGTAAATAGATAAGATGTGTCCTAACCTTTCACCAGTTTACTATCTAGACAGAATTCCCAGGGAATAGTGTAGGGAAACACACACAGGACTTCAGCAGGGGGAGAGACTGAGAGATAGGGAGGTTATGGTGTCTGGAATTTGTGAGGTGAAATGTCAAAGCAGAAGGTGCTTTGCAGAGAAAGATCTCACAGAACAGGCCTGGCTGCGGGTTGATCTGCACACTCACACTAAGTCAAGAAAGAATCAAGGGAAAAGAAGATAGAACAAAAAAAATGTATGAAGAAATATAATGGCCAGCAGTTTCATAAAATTGATTTTTAAAAAAACTGTCAGTCCACAAATTCGTAGCATTCAGCATACTCTAAGCAGAAGACACATTGAGAAAATCACACACAAGAGCAAAACTCAAACTGTGGAAAAGGAATGACAAAGAAAAATCTATAAGGTCATCATAGCTGAAATCAATATTACACGCAATGAAATGTCAGAGTGGCATCAGATTTCTCATCAGAAGCAATCCATGAAAAAGTCAAGGGATAGTCTGCCTATCTTATATAAAAGTGAACAGAAAAAAATACAACTCTCTATAATTCTACAACCGAGGAAATATTTTGTTGTGAATTTAAAACAAAATGACTGTTTGACATGAAAATCTACTTGCAGCATTAGAACACAAGAAATGTCAAACTTTATTTGAACTGGAAGAAACTGATGGGAGATGGGAATCTGGTTCTACACAGGAGACTGGAAAGTGATGGCAACAGCAAGGGTTATTATTTAACTTTTTTAAATAAAAAGTCAAAAACAAAAATGAAGGGGGTCGGGCGGTAGGTAGCACAGTGGTTTAAGCGCACGTGGCGCATAGCACAGGGACTGGCATAAGGATCCCGGTTCGAGCCCCAGGCTCTCCACCTGCAGGGGCGTCACTTGATAGTCGGTGAAGCAGGTCTGCAGGTGTCTTTCTCTCCTTGTCTCTGTCTTCCCCTCCTTTCTCCATTTCTCTCTTTCCTGTCCAACAACACGACATCAATAACAGTGATAATAATAACCACAACAACAATAAAACAACCAGGGCAACAAAAGGGAAAAAATGGCCTCCAGGAGCAGTGGATTCCTGGTGCAGGCACTAGCCCTGGCAATAACCCTGGAGGCGAAAAGAAAAGAAAAGAAAAGAAAAGAAAAGCCTCTAAATAGTGTAAGTAGTTAAAATATCCATGAAACTTAGAGAAAATGTAGGAGAAACCTGCATGATAATGTAAGTACAAATGGCAACAAAGGAAAAATGGAAATGTATTACTTTAAATGTGAAATGATTCAATACTTCCTAGTGTAGACTGTGAACAGCTAAAGATGCATGATGTAACTTTAGAGCAAAATCTAGGAAAAATAAGGTATTGTTGTTAATTCAATAGTCATAAATATGTGTCAACATTAAATTTCTTATTTTTAAAATAAAAATTAAATCATAAAATATACTAATATGAGAGTAGAAAAAGGGAAATATAGCAAAATAGCTGAGACAGACTGAAAACAAACAGCAAAATGGAACGGTAAGGTCCAACTGTTGCAATCAAAGCATTTATGTAAGTGGTTTTAACTCAAAGAAAAAGGTTGCCAGGGGAGTCAGGCGGTAGCGCAGGGGGTCAAGCGCACATGGCACAAAGCAAAAGGAACTGCGAAAGGATCCTGGTTCCAGCCCCAGGCTCCCCACCTGCAGGGGAGTCTCTTCACAGGCAGTGAAGCAAGTCTGCAGGTGTCTGTCTTTCTCTCCCCCTCTCTGTCTTCCCCTCCTCTCTCCATTTCTCTCTGTCCTATCCAACAACAATGACATCAATAATAACTACAACAATAAAACAACTAGGGCAAGAAAAGGAAATAAATAAATATTTTTAAAAAAGAAAGAAAAAGTTGCCAGATCTAAAAACTTAAAACAAGATTCAACTGTATGCTATCCATAGAGTGTCCACTTTAAAATGAAAACACGGTGCCTCATCTCATCTCATCTCTGAAACTGAATTAAAGCACAAGTTAAAAATGAAGCAAAAAGAGCCTGAGCAGTGGCACAGCTAGTAGACTGCACATTACACTGTGCAAGGCCCCAGGTTCAAGCCCTGGGTCCCAATAAGCCAGGGGGAAAAACTTCATGAGCGGTGACACGGGGCTACAAGTGTTTCTCTTTGTCTCTACCTCCCTCTTCCTTCCCAACTTCTCTCTCTAGCCAATAAATAAATAACTAAAATATTTTTAAATGTAACAAAGGACAATATATACTACAAAACTATCCAATGACATCACATGACGAATGAAGCATTATCAGAATAAAAAGTGTCATAGTGACAGAAAAGAGTGATTCATCACCTCTCTACGAAATTAACAGCATCACTTCAAAACACATGTAGCAAAAAACTGATTAGGAAGAATGGGAAGACCCAAAACCATAGTTGCATATTTCTTTGATTTTTTTCTAAATACTCTATGTACTTATGCAAATTTTATGATCTCACTCAAGGATTGCTACAACATGCAGTTTTAAAGTCACTATGGACAAAGACAACTTGAATAGCAATGTTTATATTGATCTAATTGGAAACTATATAACACTCTCAGTCAGTAAAAGCAGACAATGTTTTTAAAGTGCACAGTATATACAAAACAGACACCAGAAATAATCTGAAGGCACTTCAAAACATTGAAACTGTATTCACCATACATCCCGCCAAATTTTTTCTTGAGCATCTATCCAAAGAACATAAAAGCACTCATCTGCAGAGAACTCCCTAACCCCATGCTCATGGCAGAAATATTTGTATTAGTAACAGCCAAAATTTACAAGCAACCCGATTGCCTCAGAACAAACAAATGGTTAAGGAAAACTGTGGTATGTGTATACACCCACTGGAATGCTACACACCTCTAAAAAGTGACATAAATCTTTTTTTTTTTTTTTTTGCTACAGTATGGAAGCCATTTGAAGGTATCATGTTGAACCAAAAAGAGAGAGACAACTACTAGATGATAAGAAAAAAGCAAGAGATAATACATGGCAGAAGCTCATGAGTGTGTGGTTTCTGAGACTAGAAGGGACAAAGCAAAAGCACCGGCAAACGCTAGAAGAAGAAGAAGCAAAAGCACTAAAGGGAGTCTGGAGACCTAGTGCGATGTGACAGAGCAGGACAATGTTTTGGTGGAGAGGGAGGTGTGCTGACACCCACCTTAGGGAAATGTAGGAGTGCACATGAGAGCAAACATCCTATAAATCAAAACAGTCTGAGTAAAACGGTGCTAAAGTTAAAAAAAAAAAAAAAACCAGGTGTGTTCTGGGACACACAACAGGGTCTCACTTCAGTCTAATTTCAAATGTTGTTAAAGATGCCATAATAGTAGTATGTTTATTCATAATCTAAGAACTTCTAATTATTTGTCTTTTTCTTTTTTATTTTATTTACTAATGAGAAAGAATCAGGCATCACTGTGGTACATGTGCTGCCAGGGATTGAACTCAGGACGTCATGCCTGAGAGTTCAATGCTTTATTTATCCACTGTGCCACCTCCTGGACCACTTTCCTTTTTCTTTTTTTTTTTTTACTTTTTATCAGAGTACTGCACAGCTCTGGCATATGGTGGTACGGGGACTGGAACCTAGGCTGGATTGATTGATTGGTTTTACCAGAGCACTGCTCAGCTCTGGTTTGATGTGGTGCAGGGGACTGAACCTGGGACTTTGGAGCCTTAGGTATGAGAGTCTCTTTGCAACACCATTATGCTATCTACCCCTGTCCCCTTATTTGTCTTTTGAATACCTTTCATGTATGAATTGCTTAAAAAATGAATTTCCAACAAAAGTACCACACTGTAAAAAAAAAAAAAATGAATGTATTATGAACCAGACTGGAGATCTAGACAGTTAATGTTTGGATCACAAGTGCCCTCAAGATCTGAATTACAATAATTATTCTGATTGTAGCATCTATTCATAATACTTATTCTCTAGGCAAAGGTCTAAAAATTAAGCAGTGTAATTCTTTTAAGTGTGGAAGTTAGGAAATTAAATTATGCTAATATATATCCATATTTAATAAAATATTAAACTTACACTAAATCTAATGTTTTGAAGCTTATAAATGGGTACTTCCATTAATAGAGTAATTTAAACTCCTATTAAGTTTGAGTTCACTTGCAAAAACTAAGTCAAATAAATATGCTGTATAACTGATATCCTCAAGAGACAGCTCTAAGAACAAAGTTCTCTCTGATGGCTACAGGGCTGTCCATCAGACATCTCAGTGCACTGTGAGATTCAGGACTGTCATTACACTTCTGTCAGCCAACATCCCTTGTCTTACCTAACATAACATATGCCGCTTATAGAGACCCTGTCTCGAACCTTACCTGCTCCTTGTCCTAATCATCTTCCTGCAGCTCTGTCACATATCAATATAGACTACAGCATCTAAGTCCTAGTAGCTTCATGAGAGGTTAAGTAGAACTGTAGGTAACTTTCCCTCCTCCTCCTCCCTCGTAATTTCTCACAGCCCTATCAGATCAAAGCAAAGGCAAACTTCTAACAGAGGGGATGGGATATGGAACCCTGGTGGGGGGAATTCTATGGAATCGTACCCTGGTTATCCTACAATCTTGTTAATCATTATTAAATCACTAAAAAAAAAAAAAGTAAGCAAAGAATAAAATGGCATCTAAGTGCAGTGGATTCATAGTGCAGGCACTGAGCCCAGGAATACACCCAATGACAACAGAAATAATAATAATTAAATTACATTATGGAAAAGAAAAAGAATAAGATAGCAGAAAGAGAAAATAGGTTATCATTTGCAAAATAATGTATTAATTACAGTGTTTGGAATGTAGTCTATGAAGTTAAAACACTTTTCTTCTCCCTAAGAAGCTATCAACATTTAATAACCTTTCTTAAAATTTCATATTGCAGTACTAGGGAGTCCTTTTGCAGTGTTTATGTAAAATTACAATTATTTTATAAAAACTGATTTTTCTTTTGTAAATTTATTCATATGTCCTCAACAGTAACAACAAAGCAAACAGCACAAAGAAGATGAAAACAAAATTACAAACATACTGGCTTAAGCTTTTTATTTTTTATTAATTTCATCATTCCTGATACGATTATCTGAGAAAAGCCACTATCCTAATCAGAGGAAATCCTGGAACTAGTTTCCAGAATTCTTACTCACTGTCTGCTTTCACTTTAAGAGGAAATAAGAAAAACTTTTTGACTGTCTTTAAAAAAATGGCCTAAATGTCAGATTTAACTCAAAATAGCCACCAGAATTATATAACCGACCGAATGTATTTCCTTTTCACACTAAGACATGACTCCTTTAAGACAAAATTGAGAGTGCGGACATCAGCAAGACAGAAGGAGAAGTCAAAGTAGGTCTTTGTCAGTCACTACCCAATGTGATTTAAGGTTCTAATTGTATTTTTTCCCGAGGTTTCGTAACACAGCTATGTCTTATAAAAACTACTCTCCAGGACAATTTCTAATACAATGATGAGTCAATTTCAGTCCACTATCTTGACACAATACAAGCATAATTTTGTTTTCTGAAATCTTTCATATCAGTTAAAAACTGTGGAATTAAAGTAAAAGATGAATCTACTAGAAATTACATAAGTATATTCAACATATCCCTAGAAGTGAGTTTACTTTCACCTGCTTGTAATAATAAAATATCCTTGGATGCTTGGATGCACTCTACCATTTTCTTCTTCTTTCTTTTTCTTTCTTTCTTTCTTTCTTTCTTTCTTTCTTTCTTTTTTTGGTCTCATCAACCTTTTTTTAAAACAGATTCACTTTTATAAATGGCACCAACTGAAATGGCCTATTCAACTGAGACAATTACCCAGATAAAGTAATACATGTTTACTATGAAAAACAGTGACAGTTGGGGCAGGGGATATAGACTGGGATGAGAAAAAATATTGTCATCAAACTCATAGGATTCTTTTGAGGTGTTACTGTTGACCATTCTTTGACACTACACAGTTTATAGTAATGTAAATTATTATCAACAAAATTCTATTAGTTTAAAATACAAAAAACAAACTATAAAAAAAGAATTCCAATTTGACCCTTTAGTACCTCACTGCTGTTCCAAAGAGTAGACTAATTAATCATAAGTGCATTGTTTTCCTCTGCAGTGTACCAAGTGGAGAATTGAACCTGCAAATGAACTGATTAATTTTGTCATGATTTCTAAATCCCCAGGGAGTATGTCCCAGATTTATGCATTTAGAAGGAAATTTACTCTCAAACTTAGTTTTCAAGGTGACCATGGTTAGCATGCCTTCTTTAGACCTGCCTGCTATGCTCACTACGTTTTTATAATACAACTCTATCTTATAAGACAGCATCTGGTATTTGTCTTACTCTTTTTGGCTTAACTCACTTAACATCATTCCTTCAAGTTCGTGAAAATGAGGCAATGAAGGTGACTTAATCATTTTAAATTTTATAAGTAGAACTTAAAAAACAAGAATAAGGTGGCCAGGTGGTGGTACATCTGGTAAAGATTTGAATTCAAGTCCCTGGTCAGCCCCACCTGCAAGGGAAGAGGCTTCACATGTGGTGAAGCAGTACTGTAAGTGTATCCATCTCTCTTTTGGTTTCTATGTCATTTTTCCCTCTCAGTTTCTCTCTATCTCTTTGAGGTGGAGGGAGGCTGCAAGGAGTGGTGGGTTCCTTGCATAGAAAACAAGCCCCACTGATAACCTTAGTGGGAATAAGAGGAAGGAAGGAAGGAAGGAAGGAAGGAAGGAAGGAAGGAAGGAAGGAAGGAAGGAAGGAAGGGAGGAAGGGAGGAAGGGAGGGAGGAAGCAAGAGCTCTGGTGGTGGGAAATGTATGGAATTGTACCCCTCTTAACCTACAGTCTTGTTAATTATTGTTAAATCACTAATTTAAAAAAAAGGAAAAAAGCAAAAAGCAAAGCATTCAAGTGAGTCTATGATAGTATAAAGGGGGAATTTCAAAGAAGACAGTTCTGGTGTTCTAGAGTATAGAACCTGAAAGAACCACAACCAGTAGAGTACACCTGGTGTCTTTAGAAGAATCAATATTTGTCTACAGAAAGTATGTGGCAGTATGAGTCAGTTCAAACAAGGGCAATGATGCTAGTTAGTGGGCATGCAATTTTGAGAAAGATGGCATCAAGAATCTTCAGTTTGTAGACTTAGTTAAATTTATATATTGCAATAATTTCATTAAGGTTCACAACTGGATTCATACACAGATGTCACTTTAAGTGATTCTCCCTAAATTAAACCAAATACGACAGGCACAATTTGGAAAAAAAAACCCTACATACTAATGTCAAGGGTAAGATTCACTTCACATTACCGTTTTCCTGGTAACATGATACACAGATCTCAGATGTGATTATATCAATAGTATGGAATGTTGATTTCAACATTTTATATATTTTATATATTATTTAATATAATAACTTTATGTTTCACAACTTACGTTCTCATTTTCCAACATTACTAAATGAGCTTCACATACAGTCCTTTTTTTTTTTGGCTATTTAAAATAAACATTTTAAGGACAACAGTACTTGTAAAGATTTCTTTAAAAAAGTATCCTTCTTGATACCAGCTACATATTAAAAAAAAACTGCAACACAAGGGACAGGCAATGACACACCTGTTTAAATGCTCACACTATAGTGCACAAGGACCCAAGTTCAAGCCCCTCGTCCGTCCCCACTTGCAGGGGGAAAGCTTCACGAGTGGTGAAACAGGGCTACAGATGTCGCTCTCCCTCTCTGTCTTCCCCTCCTCTCACAATTTCTCTCTGTCCCTATCCAATAATAAATAAATAAAAACATTTAAAAACTACGAAACAGTGATAAATCTCTCCTGACTGTATTATTAGCTCTACAATCCCTTTCAGTATTCATTATTCAAAATATAAATCTCCTGCCTAAAATGCTTCAATGACACCTTGCTAAATAAGTTCAACATTAGCACCAATGCGTATTTAAACCTCTACATCCACATTCTGCAAAGTAGATTCAAGAAATGCATATCGACTGTGTAAGCTGTTTGCACACGAAGTCTTACTGGATGCACTCTTACCGACCATTTGGTTCAACTTTATAACTGAGACACCAGATTTGAAGCTCAGTTCCAGTATCTCTGAAGTTCTCTTTTCATGCAGACAAACAAACAAAGGCTGTATTGTTCACTCCTTCTTTTACAGCATCTGTGATTACTTTTCCACATGACTGTTTTTCCTACAAAGTTGGTATCTGCTTTGAATTCTCACTTCTAGCATCTGTATATGTAAGATACTCAGTATATGCTACAGAACGAAGACTGAACATTCCCTTGCAATTATTCAACAGGTTTAGAATGTGAAAGTTCCAATAACCTCCAGTACTGTTCTAATATCCAAGGGACTCGTGGGAAAAACCTAGACACTCAACCCCCCTTGCATAAGTGTATCCCCAGCAAAAGAAAAGGAAAATTCACATGATAAGAATTAGAAGTCAGATTTATCCACACGAACAAACTCAGATAGAGTCAGTCAGCAAAACTGTTGAAAGTACAGGGACTTGGGAATGGGGCAGTAGCGCAGTGGGTTAAGCACATGTGGCGCCAAGGACCAGTGTAAAGATTTAGGTTCGAGCCCCCGGCTCCCCACCTGCAGGGGAGTCGCTTCACAGGCAGTGAAGCAGGTCTGCAGGTGTCTGTCTTTATCTCCCCCTCTCTGTCTTCCCCTCCTCTCTCCATTTCTCTCTGTCCTATCCAACAATGACGACATCAATAACAGCAATAACTACAGCAACAATAAAACAGCAAGGGCAGCAAAAGGGGAAATAAATAAAAATAAATACTAAAAAAATGTTTAAAAAAAGAAAGTACAGGGACTGACCATTACAGCACAATCTCTCAGAATGAATTATTTTCTGGAGATGAGTTTGAATCTAATTTTTAGAGGAGCGATAGAAAAGAAAAGCTTTTCTGGTCAGCAGTAGGGCACATGCAAAAGTTGAAGAAAAAGAAGTCGCTTTAGAGCTGGAAGAAGCACGGCAAAAGTAAAAATAAACAGAAAGGGGTTGGTGACTGCAAATATGATATGACAAGGGGGAGCTGGGGGCAGAGCTGGCTGCAGAGCCTTGAAGGCACAGCAAAGGAACAAAGACTGGTTGAGATGGGCAACAAGAAGGTTCGCCAAGTTCTAGTTGAGGCCGGCTTAGCATAATTCTGGCAGGGGGCCGGGCAGTAGCGCAGCGGGTTAAGCACACGTGGCGCAAAGTGCAAGGATCGGCATAAGGATCCTGGTTCGAGCCCCCGGCTCCCCACCTGCAGGGGAGTCGCTTCACTGGTGGCGAAGCAGGTCTGCAGGTGTCTAACTTTCTCTCCCCCTCTCTGTCTTCCCCTCCTCTCTCCATTTCTCTCTGTCCTATCCAACAACGAGAGCAATAATAATAACAACAATGGACAACAAAAGGGAAAAGGTGGCCTCCAGGAACAATGGATTCATAGTGCAGGCACCAAGCCCCAGCAATAACCCTGGAGGCAAAAAGAAAGAATAATTCTGGCATTCACTTTCAGCAAGTCTCAGAATCCTATATGCTTTCTAAAAAGTGAAAATATTCAGACTGTGCATTCTATAATTATAGATGAGCAATTTATAGCAAGAGTTAATTTTTAATCTAACTAATTAAGGGTGCTAAAATTAAGCAAAAACTGAAACTACAGTCTGTATTAGTTCCCTACGGAATTAATCGCCTTACTAATGTTCTGTTGTTAAGCATGATTTGTATATAAAGCTATCTAAACCCGACATAAAAATATAGCATTGACTATCTAAAAATGAGAAAAAAATAAAAGTATTATGGGGGGCCAGGCAGTAGCGCACCGGGTTAAGCGCAGGTGGTGCGCAGTGCAAGGACCAGTATAAGGATCCTGGTCTGAGCCCCCGGCACCCCACCTGCAGGGGAGTCGCTTCACAAGCAGTGAAGCAGGTCTGTGGGTGTCTATCTTTCTCTCTCCCTCTTTCTTCCCCTCCTCTGTCTTATCCAACAACAACAACAATAACAATAATAACAGCAACAAGGGCAACAAAATTGGGGGGAGAGTGGGAAATGCAGGCACCAAGCCCCAGCAATAACCCTGGAGGCAAAAAAAAAAAAAAAAAAAAGGATTATGATGTTCAAGACACAGTCATCTGTTATACAAACACATTAAACTTGTGGCTGGGTGGTGGTGCACCTGGATACCTGGATAAGCACACAGTGTGCAAGGACCCCGGTTCCTGCCTCTCGTCCCCACCTTCCGGAGGGAAGTTTTGCAAGAGGCGAAGCCAGGATGCAGGTGTCTCTCTTGTCTCTCCCTCTCTGTCTTCCCCTGCCCTCTCGGTTTCTGGCTGTCTCTATCCAATAATAAAGATAATAGAAAATAAATAAATGCATTAAAATGAGAAACACAAGCCCTAATTTTTGTATCTCAAAGTGCTTTCAGCTAATCTTATTATGTTTGAAGATAACTGAAAGATACAAAAATTACAGTTAACACATTTTCTCAGCTATAAAAATATGCACTTCCACACAAATTTTCCATCACCCCTGACATTGAATCTTACAGGTAAGTAACAATTACGGAGTGGTAGTTTGGTTTTGAATCACTATTTCTAACTCCCTATCATGCCAAGGGTCATTCTCCTTCACCAAGATGCCTGGGACCAACAGCTACATTATTCAAGGTTCCTAGAACGCTTCACCTTCACAAACTGAATAATCTCCCATTTTTTAAGCTCTTAATCTACTTTTTATCTCTTCAGCGGCTTATAACTGTCACAAATTGTTAATAATATTCCATTTAATTTCTGAGGATTTTCTCGCCATAGGTCTCTCTTATGAGGATCGCAGAGAACTGGTCCCCCTTGTGATAAATTACAAAAGAGCATCCTGCTTTGAGGCACTGTTTTTACTAAAATACAGCAATAATGTTGAACTAGGAAAATACCTTTCTTAGTACAAATAAAGTGCATATTTTTATAGCTGAGAAAATGGAAAAGGCTTTAGTTTTCTGAAGGATATTGGGGAAAAAAAGGTAATTTTTGATTTTTGAATCAGATATTCACCTTATCTGGTTTATATATAAAGTTTCAAGATAATGTCAGAGAGCTCTCCATATTTTGTTTTCATTTTAAATCTGTTAATCTGATAACTGTCATTTCCCTTTTCATCACCACATGTTTAATAGATAAGTTATCTCTTACTTTCTATAGTGGCCGCTGATACATTCAAACTAACTAAAATAACGGCTAGCTTTAGTCCCTGCCTTTCATTCACAGTATGTCTGTACTTGATCTGGCTTTGGTGCTTATTGTTTTTCAGCTGAACTAATTCAGAGGAGAAAAAAAAAAGTATCTTATAGAAGACAGAAGCAGTTTCCTATAGAAAGCAGCTGCTTTCCTTGGGAGTGATTCATTTAGAACAGTAGCAGCTTCCAGAGTTCACATGTCACTTCCCCAAATTTGCTGAATTTAGCATTAACCAGCTTGGTACTAAAACATTCAGAGCTCAAAGACATGTGGGTGAACTCACATCTTCCTCTGCAGTCTTATTCCAAATGCTCACAAAGCAACATTTTAATGATTGATTTGTTATATTTCTCTTTGTAAACATACCCTGGTGGCATTTATAAAGGGCAGGTAGAGATTTGCCAGCACTATTCAAGTTTTCCTGTGATTTTGCCTTCAGTTGTATATATCTATAAATAACAAATCTGAATTAAGTTATTTGTTACTGTTTATTCCTCTTGGACAGCATTACTCAAGGACATTAAGTATCCATGATGTACGTGATATTATGTAGAGTGTCATACAAGCAAGAGAATATTTTTCACTTACGTGAAATGTAGGGTTCATTTATTATCAAGGTAAATCAACCACTTACAAAAAAAAAGATCTTGACAACTCAGAACTCTGAATGTGTTTGGTGACCAAATATCTGTAAGTGCCTATTAAATCACATTTTACAGTAGCAATGGAAATGATCTGATGTCCCTGCAGTATATCGTGACATCTTTAAAATACTGTAATGTCACAGAGACCTAGGTGTCTGTGACTGCTGCCAGGAATCAGAATCCATCAGTGTGAAGAAGTGTCCTCTACTATGACCGCATAGCCTGCCATTTTATCAGATAGGATGCCATCTGTTCATCCTTCTGCCATTCTCTAGGGAAATTGGGTTAAAACGGCTAGATACTGAAAGGAGGCACAATGCCCACTGTACTTTTAATTGACTCGGTATTTATATCACTGACTTTTGATCTTACAGGCTACTCGTTAAAATATTTCCGTAACCATATTTCAGGAAATAAATATCCAACTGTATGTTGCATGGACAACAGTCTAAGTGAAGAAAGTCTCCAATTTCTGTAATGTTCTGTGCAGTCTATAAAATGGATATATATATATATATATATATATATATATATATATATATATATATATATTCATTCCAGGGTTAGTGCAGGGGCTCAGTGCCTGCACTATGAATCCACTGCTCCTGGAAGCCACCTTTTCCATTTTGTTGCCCTTGTTGTTTATTGTTGTTGTTGTTGTTATTGCTGTCATTGTTGTTGGAGAGGACAGAGAGAAACCAAGAGAGGAGGGAAAGACAGAGAAGGGGAGAGAAAGACACCTGCAGACCTGCTTCACCACTGTGAAGTGACCTCCTGCAGGTGGGGAACCGGGGGCTTGAACTGGGATCCTATATAAATATATATATATATTACAGAGATTACATGATATAATGAGACTCAGTATGGGATTGTGGTTAAGAGCACAGATCTGGAGTCAAGAGTTCTCACATTTAGAATTTCAGTTCCATCTATTTCTAACCTTCTGGGAAAGTGACCAGAGTTGTTAGGATTATTCAGTGCATATATATATATATATATATATATATATATATATATACATACATATATATAACAAATGTATTATATATAATTATTTTCAGTATCTTTATTGGTTGATACTAATTTCAACCAATTAATAGAACTCTATCTTGAGAACCAAACATTTAATATATTTTAGATGGAATGTACAAGGCCAATCCGGTATCTCAAGTGTGCTTCCTTTGATTTTAAATATAATCCATGTTCTCAATGTGATTTGTAACTAGGCCGTTCAGCAATGTCTTATCCAGTTTTATTATTACAGGTCATTTCCAGGAATCTTGTGAACCAAAATGTCATTGAGAAACACATAAAAAACACTGCTACCGCCTCACAAAAAGCAAAATTTTAGAAGCTCCATTTTATTAACCTGAATTTCAAAACCTAATTATCATAAAATTGCTTTAAAAATAACTCTATAGTGAATAAAGCAACGATTAATCCAAAGAAACATATTTCTTGTTAGTAAAGCTAAGAAAGTTTGGACTTTCTTTTTGACTCTCATTTTTTTTTTTAAACAAGTAAGTTCAGATTAAAACTAACTTTAAAAAAATGAATTTAGGAAAAATAATGAAAACAAATTTAGATGGAAAAGAAACTAAAAATCACTGTGTGCAAACTCTGAAATACAAACCTGCGCCCAGTGACAGTACAATTAACTCAGATCTTTGGAACATCCACAGGCTGAGTCTTTTCAGGTCCCACAAACTGCTTAGAAACAACAGACAGGGGGGCTAGATGGTGGTATGCTGGGTAGAGAGAGCACATGTTTCGATGCTCAAAGACCAGGGTTCAAACCCCTGGTCTAAATCTGCAGGGGAGAAGCTTCACAAGTGGTGAAGCGGTGCTATAAGTGTCTTTCTCTCTCTCTCTCTCTGTTCTCTGTTCTCTTCCCTCTCAATTTACCACGCTCTCTCTCTATGTAAATGAAATCATGTATATGTATTTGTATGTATATACACACACGGACCTCTTAAGTAAAATATCGGTCAAACTCACTTCATTTGAGTCACTTTATTTTGGGGGTTTTCTGTGCTATAATTTCTTTCCTAGGTATGCTGCTTTCTAGTATAATGAAATTAATTAACAGAGAGAGGCTATAATAAGTAAAACTAAGCACAATGAGGAAAACCAGGATGTTAAATCAGTCTCCACATCTGCAACTTAGTAATACTAAAGCGTCATTTATTCCAACACATATTTCAGAAATGGATGAAATACATGTGCACGCGGCACTTAGTCTCACAGAGTTTAATCTCATTAGAACTGGGTTAGCAATCAGACCCGATGCATCTTAGTCAACGGCAGTATTTGAAAAATTCATGGCGAATAAAAATCATCTACTGGGGGAGGAAGGGCTGGGTTCTGAGATTCAAAGCATGTTGAATAAAGTGAATTTTTAAACATTGAACTGTCATGAAGGGGGCAGGCGGTAGTGCACCTGGTTGAGTGCATACACTCTCATGCACATCGTTGTATGCACAACAGATGTGAGCCCCTGGCCCCTGCCGGCAGCAGGGAAGCAGCAGGAGCAGTGAAGCAGTGCTGCAGGTGTCACTCTCTCCCTCCCTCCCCTCCCTCATCATTCCCTCGTATTTTCTCTCTGTTCTATTGAAAAAAAAAACATAGCCTGAATTTGGTTGAAATTGTAAAATTCAATAACTAATTCTGATTGACTTACTGATTTATATTGCCCCCCAGGGTTATTAATGGAGCTCTATGATGAATAAATTGCTATTGGCGGCAAATTTTCCTTTGGTTTTTTTCATTTTCTTTCTTTCTTTTTTTATATGATAAGACAGATAGAAAGTGAGAGGAGAGGGGAAGAAAGAGAGAGAGAGAGAGACACCTGTTTCACCATTTGTGAAGGTTCCCCCATGCAGATAAAGAATGGAGGCTTGAACCCAGGTCCTCGAGTAGGGTCATGTGTCCATCACCCTGATCCCACACCACTAATTCTTTCATCTGATTAAATCTCAGGGTTTCATTATAATCATTTGAAAACTTTGGCACCAAAAGCAAAAATGGAATTAAAGAATAAACTTCTCTCCCTTAATTTCATAAAACTCATTCTAAAAGTCTAGTTCTTTTTATTTAAACAAAACCCTCAAAATTAACATTCTCATCATGCAGTGGTTGAAAAAGTATAAAGATATGTCTTACCTCTTCCCACTGATGAATGTATCTAATTAATCTTGAAAGTCGCAACAAACGCAAGAGACTGAGAATTTTTGTAAATCTCACAATGCGAAGTGCCCTAGCGGTCTTGTACACTTCTGAGTCCATTCCTTTTTCTACAATGAGGAAGATATAATCCACTGGAATGGAAGAAATGAAGTCCACCACAAACCAGCTTTTCAAATAGTTCATCTTGATCACTTTAGGGTCCAGGATGATTTCCGAACTGTCTTCATTGACAGTCCCAGTCCTAAAGTTCATGATCAGGTCCAAAAGGAAAACTGTATCTGATGCAACATTGAAAATAATCCATGGTGTTGTTGTTTGTTCTGTGAAGAATGTGATTCCAACTGGTATGATGACTAGGTTTCCAACCATCATTATAAGCATGATTAAATCCCAATAGAACCTACAACAACAAAGGGGGGGGGGTATTGTGTTAAGATGCCAGCAATAACTAGTCTATTCTCCCAAAAGAAAATCATTACAGAATGAGTGCATAGAAGAATAACACGTTGGTTTTTAAGTAGAACAATTCCTTCTAAATTGGAAAAGCATTAATATATTCCTAAAGCAAGGTAATTGGATAGATGGTATACAAATAATGGAAACAATGTGCATATCCCATTTGTTTGGGAAAGAAGCAAAAGCAAAAGGGGCTGGGTGGTGGTGCACCTGCTTGAGCGCTCGTCACTATGCACAGGGGCCCGGGTTCGAGCCCTCGGTCCCCACTTGCAGGGGGAAAGCTTCAGGAGTGGTGAAGCAGGGCTGCAGGTGTCTCTCTTGTCTCTCTCCCTCTCTATCCCCCTCTCAATTTCTGTCCCTATCCAGTAATAAATAAAATAAATTTTAAAAAAAGAAGCAAAAGCAATCTACCCAATATGTAGCATATAATACTGATTAAAGCAAAAGAGAAGTATTAAAATCAGAAGATCTACTTTAAAAAAAAAAAAGCTGCTTTGAAATGCTTCACATGTTGTTACCCATCATAGATACAAATGACCAGTTATACATAGAATATACTAAAATACTGACACTAAGTAATCCATGGCATACAGACTAAGACAATGGAGTCTAATAGTAGCTCATAGCTTCCCAATACTCCAAAAATTCATGCTTTATTCTTCTTACCTACACACACACACACATATATATGTGTACAAATACACACACACACACATATATATACACTTAAGGACAAGTATACAAATATCCTTATCAATCCTAAATTGGCAGTTTCTTCTTTGTTGAAGCTTTACTATATTTTAATAATGATTTAAAGATTATGAGATAATAGGGGTATAATTCTATACCACTCCAACATTCCTCTAGGCCACCCTGCAAAGATAACCACCACAGTTCTCCTAAAGTCATAGATACTGATTGACTACATTATATTTTTTACATGTTTCATGAATTGGCAATTTTGATGAAACCTTTCCCTGATTTTTTTATTGTTCTCCTCTTAATGTGTGTGTGTGTATGTATATGCCATTTAAAGCACTAAAGACAGGAGAGATGAGAGCAGATCCAATACCATAATAGATATCTCACAAAGTGACATTTCTGAACTCTCAAATAAAACTGTGTGATTTCTGTGAGTTTTCACTTTTCTGTACTTTTCTGTATGGGACTTTATCTATTCTCTCCTAAAAGATTGCTATTCCCTGGGTGTGTCACATGAAGTCTTTTATCTTCTCTTCTACATATGCACTTTGGAGCTTCTAACTGCTGTTGCTAGTTGGCTAGGATCTTGTTCAATATTTTGGCATCTATGTTCATCAGAGATATTGGTCTGTAGTTTTCCTTTTTTGTTGTGTCCCTGTCTGCTTTTGGTATCAGGGTGAGGTTGACTTCATAGAAGGTGGGAGGGAGTGTTCCTGTTTGTTCGAGCTTGTGGAAAAGCTTTAGATGTATAGGTATTAAGTCTTTCCTGAAAGTTTTGTAAAGGTTTGTAAAGCCATCTGGTCCTGGGCTTTTGTTGTTGGGAAGATTCTTAATAACTGTTTTGATTTCTTTGTTTGTGACTAGTCCATTTAGGTTTGTAATCTTCCTGGTCAGCTGCTTAAATTCTGTAGTAGTGTAGACAGTATCTAAGATGCCAAGTGCTAAAATAATAGATTAATCGCATTTAATGTTACAATGAGTAAGGACCTGGTCCAAGCCCCTGGTCCCCACCTGCAGGGGGAAAGCTTTGCAAGTGGTAAAACAGTGTTGCAGTTCTCTCTCTCTCTCTCTCTCTCTCTTTCTCTGTCTCTCCTTCTCTACTAGTCCTTTCCCTCCTGATTTCTGGCTGTGTCTATCCAATAAATAAAGATAATTAAATTTTTAAAATTATTTCATGAGCCAAAGAGGAAGGAAAGAAAGCAGCACTATGTTATGAACAGTGCTGGAATCTGATTCAGAGCTCTGTTTCTGTGCCCCTTCATGGACACACCATCAAATAATCTTTCAGCCTTAGTCTGTATGTGTGATTGTCAGCAGTTTATTACTTCAAAGAAAGAAGAAACATTATCACGTTATATCAAAACATGTCTAGCACCATTCATATCAGTGGAAAATCTAGTAATTTACAATCACTTTTTAATTGTTTCCAATATTGGATTAAAATAAACTTGACACTGGGTGCTATTACTGATAAGATAGTTCCATGACACAATCACAGATAAAATATCTATTTGGAAATTCTATTAAATGATCATCAATTTATATAGGTTTTATATACATTAATATGCCTTCATTTATGCATGTACAAACTATTGTGTTTACTATTGAATGTAAAACATTAATTCCCCAATAAAGAAATTAAAAAATATATGTATGCCTTCATCCCAGTACTATGGAATTTTGATAAGACAATGACTAAATTCTTCCTATCTATTTTAAAGTTATTTAAGTTAGTATAGCTAACATAAAGTTTATCCAAGCTTAGAGGATTTAACTTTATAATAATTCTTCCTCACTGCTACAACTCTGTCACCCCACTGGTTATCTTTGTCATCCAGTTATTTTCCCAGTGACTGATAATAAAGATCTCTATCCCTGCATTTCTTGATAGTCGTTAGATGTGAACTGGTTTGTTCCTCTCTAAACTGCGTATAGCACACAGGTCATTTGCTTCATTACTTTAGCTGGAGAATGTGGCAGAAGGTGTAGAAATAGTATCCAAACATGTGTGTCTATGCCTGCCTAAATGTCTACGCAGATCTTGTGGAAATGTGGGAATCCAAACTTGATCCTGATTAAGACATCATAACCTCCCTGAGCACTGAGAAGGAAAGCAGTACTAGGACAGCAAAGTCTAAGTAGTAATAAAAAATAGGCATTTCACCTTTTCTCATTTGAAACTCAAAACAACCATAGAGGTAGAGCATTATCTAAACTTAGAGCAAAACTAAAGTCTATCCAGCTAAAGACTTCTTTCCAATTCTCACAGGCAGGAAATTGACTTCAGGACTCATGACCGACAACTCCTGTGCTTTCACTAACTTCACCATATTCAAAACCTAAATAAGTGACTCAAGTTTTAGAGCATTTAAAAAAAAAATCCAGGGAGGGCCTGGCAGTGATGTACTGATTAAGCTCACATAGTACTGAGCACAAGAACCCCCGCGAGAATCCAGCTTCATGCCTCCTGCTTCCCGTGTGTGTGTGTGTGTGTGTGTGTGTGTGTGTGTGTGTGTGTGTGTGTGTGTGTGTGTGTGTGTGTAAGGCACTTCATTTCTCAGCCCTGTCCCATAAAATGGCGAAAACGGTCTCCAGGAGCAGTGGATTCAGAGTACAGGCACCGAGATCACCAGTGATAACCTGGGACGCAGGAAAAAAAAAAAATCCACAAACAGACTATACAACTTTCATCTGGTCTTCTCAGTCTCATACCTTAGGAAAAGACTTTGACTACTTTCCTTTTTTCTTTTTTTCATACGTTAGGGCCAGAAAGGTAGCAGGCTACTGAGGTACAGCTATAGTCCGCTAGCTGAGCGTTGGCCACTGTATTTCAATAGAGATGTGCTCCAGTGTTCATTCTCCAAAAATCAACGTGGCAGCTCATCTGTCCCAAAGTTTACATAGTAACACACCTCTTCTAAATAAAGGAGTAATTTTTTTCCCCAAAAGAAATGTTTGGATTCTGCTTTACACCCAAAGAGATCTATCTCACTCGAGTTTAAGCCAAAGTAAATTCAGATCTATTCAGGTCAAAAAAACAAATGAAGAGTAAGAGACAAATTCAGTAACAAATAGTTTTTTCAAGCAGTTATAATACTTCTAGAAAGTAAGTATATTCTACAAAGCAGGTATTATTAAAACCATTGTGGAAATGAAAGCATTAACCAAGTCCAATCTCTGTCACAACAACTTCCAAAATTAACAGGAAAATGAAGATTTGTATTTAGATAAGACCAGTTCATAAATAGTGTACTCTAACTGCCAAGGCCCTCTGTGAATCTAGACTTCATCGGTACTCTAAGTTTCAAAAAGAACAAACAAGTGGCAATCTGTTTAAATAAATACATTTATTAAAGAAATTCAAAGCCAGGCGTGATGAGGACTCAGTGGAGTAGTGTATTTACTCGTGGCAAGTACCACCTCATCAACGAATATGGTATTTCCTGTGTGTGCATCTATGTACAAAGACAATTATACACAGTTCCAGTTCCTCAGAAAACCAGATCAAGAAAAGTGATTCAATTATGTATTCTAAAATATTATAAGTACTATGAGAGACTTACTTAAAGAGCATGTGTCGAGCATACAAAGGGAAGTGTGAAGAAAATCAGGAGAATTAAACGGGACTTCAGAGAATCAGTAAACTGATACACTGCCTACACAATTTCAGTGACATGTGGTATACACAACCACCGAACTGTCACTGCACACTAAAGCTGTGCCAGTTTCCAGATTATAGTAGGCACCCACAAGAATGCTTAGAAAAGTCAACTCGAGATGAAGGGGTCAGATGACAGGAAATATTTAAAAGCTGGGCGGTGTTTTATTTTTATACAAAACCAACTCAAGGCTATACCACATGTTTTCATATTTTAAAACATGTTTTCCCATTAAAATGAAGGATCAGAGTCAAGGATAGTAAAGAATATGATGAGATAAAATCAAATTAAAAAGTAAGGCTAGTTAAAATCACACTTTACCAAGTTCAAGCCCCCAACCCCTACCTGCAGAGAGGAAGCTTTGTAAGGGGTGAAGCAGTGCTGCAGATGTCTCTCTTCCTCTCCCTATCTCTGCTCCCCTCTCTCGATCTCTATCTCAATCCAAATAGATAAATCAAAAGTAAATGTAAAGATATTCTGCTTAAACAATTGGTAATGCTACATCATTTCAGAATAAGCTTTCAAAAATATTTGCTAGTTAAATAGCAGCGCCCTTTAATGTAATTTATAATTCTGGCCACTCTCCCTTCATTGTTGATGTAAAAGACTTTTATTTTATTTTATTTTATTTTATTTTATTTTCCTTGCCCTTTGCGCCACATGCGCTTAACCCGCTGTACTACCGCCAAACTCCCCAGTTATGTATTTTAAAGATCTCAGTTTTAAGACTGAAGAAATAGCATGCAGAGTAGGGTATGTGTCTTACCATGTATGTGGACCTCTGTTCAGGTCCTGGTACCACATGGAAGCTCTGTGGAAGGCATCCAAGCAGCCCCTTGAATGGCAAGAGTGGTCTGCACTGTGTCTCCACCCTATCTGTATGTCTCTCACTTCCTTCTCTCTGTTTTCTTTTTTTTCTCTCTCTCTCTGTTTTCTAAAAAAAATAATATTTAAAAAAATTTGGGTTGGTAGACTGCTCAGTGGTACTGCACATGGGAGACTCTGGTTACATCGCTAACACTACATTAATTTTTTAAAAATAATTTATTTCTTTATTGGGGAATTAACGCTTTGGATTCAACAGTCAATACAATAGTTTGTACATGCATAACATTCCCCAGATTCCCATTTAACAATACAACCCCCACTATGTCATTCATCATCTTTCATGGACCTGTATTCTCCCCACCCACCCACCCACCCCAGAGTCTTTTACTTGGGTGCAATACGCCAACTCCAGTTCAGGTTCTAATTGTGTTTTCTTTTCTAATCTTGTTTTTCAACTTCGGCCTGAGAGTGAGAATCAGAACTTTTATAATTTACTAAGGGGGTAAGGATTTACAATATGGCTGCTGAGTCATGGGTACGATTTCCCATCTCCCCATCAAAGGAGCATTCAAAACACTAAACTTTAGTTTTGCTTTCACAAATAATAGGAATATCATTACTAATAATAATATCCACAAAAGGATCTCGCTGAGTAGATAAGGGAACCCCATAGAGAGCCAAACTCTGATGTACTCTCTGATAAAGCCTAGTGGCCTATCAATGAGATATCACGCATATGACAACTTAATTCAAATCATGACGTCACTAAATTCTACTAGAGATTTCTGTGACTTGTAAAATTTCAGTTCATTTTCTTAAAATATGACTTCCCCCTTCAGTAAGTGACGCGAGGTATGTTTGATTTCATCAACAGATATAGAACCAAAAATTTGTCAAGTACTGAAATCACACAATTTGATGGTCTCAAAGAAAACATCAATCTAAAAAATCTTTCATGGAGAGGGCTGGGTAGTGGCATGTCTGGTTGAGCTTAATGGTCAGGGTTTGAGCCCTCACTCCCTATCTCCTGGTGGCAGCTAACCCTCGTGACAACCGATGATAATGATAATGACGACAAGGGTCACGTTAACCTAACATTTCGAGACCCCTTTCCTCTGTTTCTTCTGCACCACTGCCTCCAGCAAAGGCCTGGAATCAAATTCACCCCTTTTTTCTCTTCTTTCACTTCCCCATCTTACCATTCACAAGTCACAATTCTCAACAATTGCAAAGGCGGGGCCAGAGGCCAAAATCACTCCTCTTCTTCCACTGAGTGTGTTGCGTGGACAGGATTTACAAGGTATTAAACCTCACCCTCGAGTAAGCAGTGACATCTTTCAGGTGGGAGGACTGGATGGCAAAGGGGGTGGTATGGGAAAGGAGTCTCGGGCCAACACGTGTTTCCTTAGTCAGGCTACAACCTTACTTTTATCTAGCAATTAAAAATAGCAATGGATTGGGAGTCGGGCGGTGGCGCAGTGGGTTAAGTGCAAGTGGCGCAAAGCGCAGGGACCGGCGTAAGGATCCCGGTTCGAGCCCCCGGCTCCCCACCTGCAGGGGAGTCGCTTCACAGGCGGTGAAGCAGGTCTGCAGGTGTCTGTCTTTCTCTCCCCCCTCCTCTCTCCATTTCTCTCTGTCCTATCCAACAACAAACCAACGTCAACAATGGCAATAATAACTGCAAGGAGGCTGCAACAACTAGGGCAACAAAAAGGGGGAAAAATGGCCTCCAGGAGTGGTGGATTCATGGTGCAGGCACCGAGCCCAGCAATAACCCTGGAGGAAAAAAAAAAGCAATGAATCCTAAAATAGCTACTGGTGTTTCTTTCAAGAACGCAGAAACAAACAAGCAAAAGCTGGGGTAGGCTTAAAACTATCACTGCGCATTCTTTACTACTTCTATGAATAGCAGAGATCTTATTCATTTAAAGAAAACCCATTAACAATTCTATGTGATAAGAAGAGAAATTGGGAGTCGGGCGGTAGCACAGCTGGTTAAGTGCAGGTGGAGCAAAGCACAAGGACCTGAGTAAGGAACCCAATTCGAGCCCCCAGATGCCTACCTGCTGGGGGAGTCAATCCACAGGCGGTGAAGCAGGTCTGCAGGTGTCTATCTTCCTCTCCCCCTCTCTGTCTCCCCTCCTTTCTCGATTTCTCTCTGTCCTATCCGACAACAGAAACAACAACAATAATAACCCCAACAATGATAGAACAACAATGACAACAAAAGGGGAAAAAATGGTCTCCAGGAGCAGTGGATTCGTGGTGCAGGCACTAATCCCTAGTGATAACCCTGGAGGCAAAAAAGAAAAAAAAAAAAAAAAAAAGGAAGGCACTGTCTTGTAACCTCAGACTACAAGAATCAGTCTGGTCATTGTATTCTGCACTACACACATCCCAAACTGGAAGGTGTCCAGAAAAGAGGATTAAGGAAATGGGAAGCCTAACTTGTGACAAGGGACTTGAGAATCTGAATACATGAAGTAGGACTTTTTAAAACTCCAAAGATATACAAATACATTGCACTATTTTTAAAAGTAAACGAAGACTTAATTGATCTATGTAATTAGAAGGTAAAGAAAGAGAAACAGAAACCACTGCTGGTCCTGCAAATTGCAAAGGCCCTTATGAAATTAGCTGTAGGGAGTCAGGCGGTAGCGCAGCGGGTTAAGCACATAGTGCAAAGCACAAGGACCGGCATAAGGGTCCTGGTTCGAGCCCCCCACTGCCCGCTCCCCACCTGCAGGGGAGTCGCTTCACAGGCAGTGAGGCAGGTCTGCAGGTGTCTGTCTTTCTCTCCCCCCTCTGTCTTCCCCTCCTCTCTCTATTTTTCTCTGTCCTATACAACAACGATGACAATAATAATTACAACAACAATAAAACAAGGGCAATGAAAGGGAATAAATAAATATTTAAAAAAGAAATAAATTAGCTGTAGAGTAGGTACAGAAAGAATGCTTACAGGAATAGTTTTCAGATATCACAGTCCTCAAGGTTATCTAGTAGTTCATATGGAGACTGTGTATCACACAACCTGTCCAGAGGCCTATGATGGTTCTAGTGGTAGAATTTCAAACACACCAATCAACAAATATCCCAAGGAAATCACATGTTCATTTCATATCCACTTGTCTTATGGTACTCTTCTGTTGAGTAAAAGCTCTATGTGAGATGAAAAAAATAGTAAAGGTCTTGGTGTAGAATGATAAACCACTTCACACTAAGAATGACCGAATTAAAAAAAAAAAAAGCAACAGGGAGTTGGGCGGTAGTGCAGTGGGTTAAGCACACGTGGCGTGAACCTTAAGGACCAATATAAGGATCCCGGTTTGAGCCCCGGCTCCACACCTGCAGGGGAGACGCTTCACAGGCGGTGAAGCAGGTCTGCAGGTGTCTGTCTTTCTCTCCCCCTCTGTCTTCCCCTCCTCTCTCCATTTCTCTCTGTCCTGTCTAACAAAGATACATCAATAACATCAACAATGATAACTACAACAAAAAAAAACAAGGGCAACAAAAGGGAAAGTAAATATTTTTTTTAAAATGCAACAGAGTGCTACGGTTAACAAATAGAATCTCGTTAAATTGCAAATGAATTTCTTAAAACAAATGACATTTAAGATTAACACGGAGGGAGTCCTGCAGTAGCGCAATGGGTTAAGCGCAATGTGGCGTAAAGCTCAAGGACCAGCGTAAGGATCCCAGTTTGAGCCCCCGGCTCCCCACCTGCAGACGAGTCACTTCGCAGGCGGTGAAGCAGGTCTGCAGGTGTCTGTCTTTCTCTCCCCCTCTCTGTCTTCCCCTCCTCTCTCCATTTCTCTGTCCTATTCAACTACAACATCAATAACAACAATAATAACTACAACAATAAAACAACAAGGGCAACAAAAGGGAAATAAATAAATACTTTTTAAAAGATTACCACGGAAAGCTCCAGGTGTGTCACACATTAACATGCTCGTGGACCCAGGTACAAGCCCCCACCGCCAACCTACAGAGGGGAGTTTCACAAGCAGTGAAGCAGTACTATATTTCCATCTTTATCCCCTTTACCCTATTTCTGTCTCTATAAAATAAAATTTTAAAAAAATGGTCAAGATGTTACCAGCCCAAACATTCTCAGATAATATGAACTAAACTTCAGAAAATTATAAAATCAAACACAACCAGAACTAGTAAGATGAATGTGCATTCAACTACTGTCTTGCCACCCTTGAACTATCAGACTACTGTGATATAGGAATTCTATCATGCACAAACTTTTCCTCAAATGCTATTAAACAACACCATACAAGAACGATCTGTTCAGTAATATCTCATTGTATTTTCTCAAGAGTGCTGTTAAGATTTCACTTTAAAAAAAAAATCTGTTGCTTACAGAAAAATCTGAAACACAATGATATGTGCCTTGGGTTAGTTTGTGTATCTGAGTCCACTCTTGGGCAACAAGAAGCCGAAATGAGTCTGAGATGGAAATCTCAGAAAGGAGACAGGACATGGGCATGCAGGTGTGCAAACAGTTATGTCTTTAATAATAATGGACTGACTAAGCCAATATAGTTAGGTAAATTTTGAGTCTGAGCACCTTGACAATAATTAATATATTTCTCTGCCACTTATCATTATTGTGACAGTGAAATTTTACTATGATGAAAATCAAATATTTCATAAGATTCATTTTAAAATAAATAAAAATGCATAAGCCTGTCAGAAAGTTAGATCTGATTATCCTCAGCCAAGCTAAGTCATCATATAATTTAATCAGTATCACGTGCTGTCTTTGAATAGTTCACCTGAATGCAGTAGTGGCAGTGACTTACTTTTCATTTCAGTTCAACAGTATTTTATTTCAGTTCAACAAAGTTTTAATATTTTAGCATGTGCAAAACATTATGACATGTATAAGTAAGATGTATAAAAGTCACTAAATTAAAGGTACAACATGATCAGTTCAAATACAATTAGTAGAACATAACACTAGTAGAACTTGGGAAATCTAAGAGAGAGGAAAACTTTTTCAGATAGTTCAGGAGATTGATATAAGCTGCAGGAAAGTGATATATATAGCTGATAGAGAGATTCTGATAGATGATGAGATGAGACTACAGTGAATATTTCAGATGGAAAAAAATAGATTGGGAAGGTGCAGAGAGGTTAGACAGAGACTGTGGCTTCAGTATCTGACTTACTCCTGGAGGGAGTAGGGGCTCCAAATTATATAAATAAATGATTGAACGAATCAGCATGCAGATCTTATAAAACTCGATAATTCAGTCTGAAAGGAGGTAAATTAAAATAGGTGATGGGGAATCGGGCTGTAGCGCAGCAGGTTGAGAGCACGTGGTGCAAAGCGCAAGGACCTGCGTGAGGATCCTCGTTTGAGCCCCCGGCTCCCCACCTGCAGGTGAAGCAGGTCTGCAGGTGTCTGTCTTTCTCTCCCCCTCTCTGTCTTCCCCTCCTCTCTCCATTTCTCTCTGTCCTATCCAACAATGACGACATCAAATAACAACAACAATAATAACTATAACAACAATAAAACAACAGGGGCAACAAAAAGGAAATAAATAAATAGTTAATTTTTTTTTAAAAAAAAAGCAGGTGATGGATGACGTCTGGTATCAATCCTTATCTTCACTGGAAGAATCTGAACCCAGACCACTTGACATTGCACAAGGACCTTCACTCATGTCTCCACGCCCCACCTGCTGGGGAGAGAACTTCCGTGAGCAGCAGAGCAGGGCTGCAGGTGTTTCTCCTCTATGCCTCCTTCCCTCGCCCCCTGCCCACCAGTCTCTGTCCTTTTTCCTCCACCAAGAACAATGAGAGTGGGTGGGAGGTGGGCAAGAGAGGAAGAGGGAGAAAAAGGGGAGAAAGAGACAGAGGTTGCAAAGAATGGTAGAGCTGTGCAGGCCCTGAGTCCCAGTAATAACCCTGATGGAAAATATATTAATTCAATTACTGGTATTTAGTTAGAAATACAGTTTTTCGTGTATACTATAAATGCCTTAATAACTATTGGTCAGAGAAAGGATCCCGGTTGAGCCTCCGGCTCCCCACCTGCAGGGGAGTCGCTTCACAGGTGGTGAAGCAGGTCTGCAGGTGTCTGTCTTTCTCTCCCCCTCTCTGTCTTCCCCTCCTCTCTCCATTTCTCTCTGTCCTATCCAACAACGACAACAACAATAATAACTACAACAATAAAAAAACAAGGGCAACAAAAGGGAATAAATAAATAAAATTAAATTAAAAAAGAAATGTAAATGTAGGGGCGGGACATGGGGCAAGTGAGAAAGTTTGCTTCGAATCAAATACATGATATTTTAACTAAGTAAAAGGAGAAAAGGCAAATTGAGGGCGGTAAAATTTACAAGAACAAGCCTGAGTTTTCAATTATTTTTTATATAAAAGTATACATACATATTTATTTAATTTTATTTATTTTTTTAATTTTATTTGATTTATTTATTCCCTTTTGTTGCCCCTCTTGTTTTATTATTGTTGTTGTCATTGTTGGATAGGACAGAGAGAAGTGGAGAAAGGAGGGGAAGATAGAGAGGAGGAGAGAAAGACAGACACCTGCAGACCTGCATCAACGCCTGTGAAGCGACTTCCCTGCAGGTGGGGAGCCGGGGTTCGAACCAGGATCCTTATGCCGGTCCTTGTGCTTTGTGCCACCTGCGCTTAACCCGCTGCACTACAGCCCGACTCCCTTCAATGATGTTTTATTGGAGCTTTTCCTTCCCCACGAGCAAAAGCTAGCTGAGACATTCTAAATCTAGCACACGCCACAGGATGTGGACCACAGAGCCTAGGAGAGAAGCTGAATTTCTAGTTCAAGCCCTGGGACTCACTAAATTGCTCTGGGAGAAGCTCATAAACATAGCAATGCATTTTCCTTAAGGGATGTAGGCACTTGTGTTTAAGATGAATTTTGCTAACAGTAAATCTTCTTCTTCCACTAGATTACTAAGTAATGTTGAACCATCTGCTTTAAAATGGTTAGGACCCTACACTATGTAAATCAAAGGCAGCCCTCATTTACTAACGTAATTTTCTCTACTTTTATCTCCATTAAGCGTAAGTCCTTTGCTGGGCCTGGCCGAGCACGCATGGTTCAGTGTGCAAGGACCCCAGTTCAAGTCTCAAGTCTCCACAAAGTATGAAGCAGGGCTGCAGCTGTCTCCTTCTCTCTTCCTCTTTATCTCCCCTTCCCTATCAATTTCTGTCTATATCAAATAAATGAATAATCTTTTTTTTAAAATCACTGTTGAGGAGAGGAGAGAACTCAATGTGTTAGAACACAGGATCTGCATACCCAAGGTCCTGGAAGACCCAAGACCCCCCTTAACCACTGGCACCATGATGAACAAGACCTGACCAGAGGCCTCGTTTATCTGTATTGACAACATATATAAATAAAGCAGCTGGGTGGTGGCACACCTGGTAGAGTGCACATGTTGCAATGCACAAGGATCTAAGTTCAAGGCCCTGGTCCCCACCTGCAGAGAGAAAGCTTTGCGAGTGGTGAAGCAGAGCTGCAGGTGTCCCTTTCTCTCCCTCTCTATCCCCCCCTTTCCTCTCAATTTCTGGCTGTCTCTATCTAATAAAGAAAGCATTTTTAAATTTAAATAAATACATATATATCTTAAAAATAAGTTACCACTGACAGCCTACAATTAACGGATGGGTGAACTTGTCTCTTTTATCTTTGTGTGTTTATCTCTATAAGTACTGATTCTTAAATCCTTATTATAACCTAGGTTACAATCCACTCCTATTTTATTTATCCCACTGCTCAGTGTGTTCCATCTTTGGTCACTGGAACATCCCTACTCATTAGTGGCTTTTTCAAGTAGCACAATTCTTTGCTCATATCAGCATCACAAGTAGGGGTTAGAGGTGAAAGAGAAATGTGTTTGTCTTCAAATAAAGTTTTCTATGGCTACAATCAACTGATAAGGCATTCTAAATTAGGCCTTGAGGCAACTGTCACAAATTTGACCTTTTGCTCTCTTCCAGGAAAGACAAAGAAGAAACCTACATCTAGCATGAACTTTTATTGTGTTACTCATGACATCTATATGAGCATAGAGTCCTCCAAATTATACCCCTTTATTTATGTCCACGTTCAAGTGCCTTTTGTTTTTATTCTGAAGGCAGTGTTTTTCTATTTCATAATTAACACACTCAGTCATTTATGTAGTTCTAAGAGTTTCAAAAGCTTTCATTAACAGCTAGGTTTTAAATTTTAATATTAGATGCTAATTTGCATTCAATTTTCATCTATACATATCCAAAGTTGCTTTTTATTTATTTTTTATTTTTAAATTTTTTTATTTTTACTTATTTTTATTTTCCCTTTTGTTGCCCTTGTTGTTTAACATTGTTGTGGTTATTGATGTCGTTGTTATTGGATAGGACAGAGAGAAATGGAGAGAGGAGGGGAAGACAGAGAGGGGGAGAGAAAGATAGACACCTGCAGACCTGCTTCACCACCTGTGAAGCGACTCCCCTGTAGGTAGGGAGCCGGGGGCTCGAACCGGGATCCTTACGCCAGTCCTTGAGCTTTACGCCACATGCGCTTAATCCACTGCGCCGCCACCGCCTGACTCCCTAAGTTGCTTGTTATTAAGTAACTATTGCTTTGTGATACTCAAAAAATTTAAAATGACTCAAATTAAATTTTAATCATATAAAACTATCTTAGAATAGTTTAAAGAACTGTTTTTGGTCATCTACCTCTGAGGAGGCAAATATATAAACTATTCAGTCAAAGAACAATGGCTAACAAGGGAATCATATACAAAACTAGGCTTCTACATTATCTTCATAAGTTTTCATATTTGTCCACGATTTAATGTTTAGTGTGCATTATAGGCACTAACAAAGTTTTATAACAATGAAATAAAGAACATTTATTTTTTTCAACTTACACCAGAATTAATACTAACATGGTTTTACTATGTCTAACTGGTCTTTTATACCTCCCTCTATCTCTTAAGGGTGATTTTAACATTATCTGAACTATGGTTAAATAATACAGCCACAGGCCCTTTAGAATATAACTAAAATATGCCTACTAGCTATCTACAAAATGGAACACCCCCCCAACTCTTCATCTGCACTATTCCAGCCTTTAGGTCCATGATTCTTCAACAATTTGTTTGGCTTTGTATGTTAACTCTCTTTTCAGCCAACAGGCTCCAGATGCTAGCATGATGCTGACCAGACTTCCCTGGACAGATAACCCCACCAATGTGTCCTGGAGCCCTGATTTCCCCACAGCTCCACCCTATTAGGGAAAGAGAGAGGCAGGCTGGGAGTATGGATCCACCTGTCAATGCCCATGTTCAGCGGGGAAGCAATTACAGAAGCCAGACCTTCCACCTTCTGCATCCCACAATGACCTTGGGTCCATACTCCCAGAGGGATAAAGAATGGGAAAGCTATCAGGGGAGGGGATGGGACACAGAGTTCTGGTGATGGGAAGTGTATGGAGTCGTACCCCTCTTATCCTATGGGTTAGTCAATGTTTCCTTTTCATAAATAAAAAAAATTTAAAATAAATAATAAAATATTTAAAAATTAACAAAAGAATGATTTCATAAAATGAGACGATATGAAAAACTGACAAAATGTTTTAATACCATGCAAACCGAATATATCGTTAATATATGCTAGATTACAATTAAAATATTTGTGTGCTTTAAAATAAATGAAGAGAATGAACGCATCAATTCTCACTAAGAAATGCACTGACTCTGTATTGTATAAAGGACATGCAACTTCACAATTCCCAGACGAATCTCAGTACTTGGAAAATAGAAATCAAAGGCAATAGAGTTTCCTGGAAAATGACTTGCTGATCTGTCTGGAACAAGTCCTCATTACTACTCTGAATTTTATGGTGTAGCTTAGGAGAGATGTACTGTCACATACTTCCAGATGACATTCAGCACCTCTCTCAGACTGAGTATAATACTGCCATGGCTCTTGAGTCAGATGTGCCATGAAATCAGCTTTTATCCTTGGACATCGTAGCCCAGCTGAGTCCTCTCTTTCCCACTCTGTTTGCTAACCATATGTCTATTAATCACCCAATCCTTTTTCAACTCTTCCTTTCCCCCAAAAAAACACTAGCTCTCACAATGTGTCATCTACAACACTCATTCTTCATTCGAACACATTGACCAGCCAAAACCTAAAAAAGTGTCCAAGGTGCTAAGCTGAGTTCTCTCTGCATGTACAGAGATGCTGAACTGTTAAAAGTCATGTAACCATGTCAAGCGCTGGCACTGCAAATGCATGTTCTTACAGCTCAGCCCCATTATCCTATTGGATAGCACACTTTTGACCTTTCCCTGGGCCATCCTGAAGTACTGAATGAGTTTCACCTTCAGGAAGAATGAGGCAAGTCAAATAGGGTTCAACAGTTATCTCCGTACAGTTCTCACCACATCCAAAGGTTTGTTCATTTATTTCAGTTACAAATGCCATTTTTTAGAAAGAGATATTAAGACAGTGATATTTTACACTTATCAAAGGAAGATGAGTAGGTACACTATGAGTCAACAACCTCACCAATAAACTATTAACTCCCCAATAAATTAAAAAAGAAACTATAAAATGTACAAAAATAGGGTATAGTCACATTAATGTATATACACGTAAGTTGAAATGCCATTAACAATCATTGAAGTCATATGCTTTCAAACTTTAATGAAAGGCTCCAGGGTGAGGTCAAAAAAAGATAGAAATGAGTAATACCTCAGAATTTGTGTGGGTTCAAATTTCTTGGCTATTAACTAGATGATTATAGTATAAGACATACTATAATCATGGCACATTACTTATAAAGCCTGTATGCGTGTATGTGTACATATGTTTGAACAAGGCGGAACTTACTTCACATAATAAGCATTGTCACCCAGAATATTTGTTTCTTGAAGTATTTCCTTATTTCAAATATTCACTTATTTTTCCAGTATAATTTTTGCTCTTAGGTGTTAAACTGCCAATGAAATCTTAGAAAAATACACAGAAAAATCTATCTATCTATATCTATTTCTGTAGATACAGATAGATATGGTATTAGTGTTCCATCATGTGTGGTACAATAAGCATTCAAAATTAAATCAAAATAGCATCACAACTCTATTACTGAAATGCTTTATGTTCTACAAAGAAGAAAAACATCCCCATGTTTGGAGTAAGAGAAGTATTTAATATTGGGTAGAAACAGAAAGAAAAGGGGAAGATGGAGACAGAAAGAGACACTTGCAGCCCTACTTCACCACTCATGAAGCTTTCCTCCTGTAGGTGGGGACCAGGGGCATGAACTCGGGTCCTTGTGCACTATAATGTGTGTGCTTAACCAGTTGCACTGTAGCCTGGCTCCTCCTTTTGCTTCCTTAAGATCTGATAAATGTATATCCACCCCGTGGGATCACTGACAAAAAGCACTTATTTTACAGCTCAGCATTAATCTGGGGAGCAATCAAGCTCTAGAAAACCAAGCAAATAATATTTAAAAAATAATTGGAAAAAAGTAGATCCCTTAGCATTAGAGCACAAGGCCACTAAAGAATTAGGGAACATTCTACTGAAACCGTTTAGAAAGAATTTGGCTGGAGAAATAGAGCATGTTAGAGTACAGGACTTGCAAGAAAGAGGCCACAGGATTGACCCCTGGCATCACCAGAAGCCAGAAATGAGCAGGGAAAGAGAGAGACAGGCTGGGAGTATGGATGGACCTGCCAACGCCCATGTTCAGCGGGGAAGCAGTTACAGAAGCCAGACCTTCCACCTTCTGCATCCCACAATGACCCTGGGTCCATACTCCCAGAGGGATAGAGAATGGGAAAGCTGTCAGGGGAGGGGATGGGATATAGTGGGAGTTGTGTGGAGTTGTACCCCTCTTTTTTTTTAATTATTTTTTTTGAGTTGTACCCCTCTTATCCTATGTTTTTTTTGTCAGTGTTTCCTTTTTATAAATAAAAAATTTTTTTAAAGTAATAAAGGGAATAAGGACTTCCTCTACAATGGGGGAGCTGTGCTAGAAAGAAAGAAAGAAAGAAAGAAAGAAAGAAAGAAAGAAAGAAAGAAAGAAAGAAAGAAAGGAAGGAAGAAAGGGAGAAAGAAAGAAAGAGAGAAAGAGAGAGAAAGAAAGAAAGAAATAAAGAAAGAAAGAAAGAAGGAAGGAAGGAAGGAAGGAAAGAAAGGAGTAATACTCTAGCCCAAAGCAGAGAAATTGAAGAGCTCATTTTAAATTCTTAGAATTTAAACAGGTGATCTTATTCCAGTCTTCAAGGACAGAATTCTTAAAAGGACTAATTACAGTTGCATTTCCTTATTTATTTTCTCTCTGAGATTTAAATTACGTGTTAGAAACATGCTCAAGCAACAGGAGGTGGTAGGGTGGTTAGAGCCTTGAACTCTGGAGCACGAAGCATGACTATGTGCCAGAGTGTAGACTATTGTTGAGTTCCTCTCTGGGATCACTTTGGAAATTGGCCATTTCTGTAGTGCAATCAGTGTTTCTGTCCACCTTTTTTTCTGTCATGATCGTATCCCATTCACGGCTCAAATTTCCCACGAGTCTTTCAACACAGAAAGCCCTGTACTTTGCATTTTCTTGGAACTTATTAACAATTTATATTCCATTATCAGGAGAATGCATACATTTTTTCTTATTATTTTAGCCATTTTATTATCTGTTTTTCTTCTTTAAAATTCCTTCTAGGGGAGTTGGGCGATAACACAGCGGGTTAAGTGCACGTAGCACGTGGCACGAAGCACAAGGACTGTCTTAAGGATCCAGGTTCGAGCCCCTGGCTCCCCACCTGCAGGGGGGTGTCACTTCACAAGCAGTGAAGCAGGTCTGCAGGTGTCTCTCTTTCTCTCCCCCTCTGTCTTCCCCTCCTCTCTCCATATTTCTCTCTGTCCTAACAATGACGACATCAATAGCAACAACAATAATAACTACAACAATTTTTAAAAAAGGGCAACAAAAGGGAAAATAAATATTAATTTTTTTAATTCCTTCTAGGCCATTGGTGTGTTTTTACCGCCTTATTCTTTTGCTATCATTTACCTGGGTACCCTGAATGGTCTAAGCATATCTTACTCCAAACACGGAGATATTTTTCTTCTTTGTAGAAAATAAAGTATTTCTATAATAGAGATGGGATGATGTTATTTTAATTTAATTGTGAATGCTTATTGTACCGCATATGACGGAACACTAACAGTATGTAGTATTTAATACTCTAGGGAACATAGGACCAATGAGCAACTCTGTTTCTTCAAAACACTTGTGATTTTTCTTTCATTATGTTTTTCTCTGTTTCATATGGTAGTACTTACATAGCAAGATAAATGCACAATCGATGGGAAACAATGAAGACCTGTATGAAAGTCACAGAGGGCACCTCAAGTCAAGGCTGTAAGCCTGAGCTGCAGAGAGTGCTGAAGAGACGTGTAGGTATTACACAACAAGGTCAGCGTTTGCCGTCAGTTTACAGACGGCCACTTTTAAACGTTATCTTTTAGACAGCTGAAGAATTCAAGTTCATTACAGTAATGGATTCAAATTTCTTGGGAAAATTTAGAAGGGTTATTAGACTTAGAGTCTACTGGAAACAGGGGAGCTAAAGAAAGGTACTGTGTTCTATATGGCAACTACCCAAGCAATTCTCTCCAAATTGCAGCCCTGTTCTATCTCCCAGATGATTTTTTGGGGGGTACATATATAGATATATTTGATTTTAATGAGATATATACAGAGAGAGAGACAGACAGACCAGAGCACTGCTCAGCTCTAGCTCATGGTAGTGCTGGGAAATGAATTTGGGATTTTGCATAAAAATTTTGCATGAAAGTCTTTTTGCATAACCATTATGTTCTCTACCCTTACCTCCCCTTTGGGGGTTTTTTAAAAAATATTTTTAATATATACAGATTTTCCTATGTATTTCTCTAAGATTTCATTGGCCATTTAACAGCTAAGAGCAAAAATTATACTGGAAAAATAAGTGAACATTTAAAATAAGGAAATACTTCTAGAAACAAATATTCTGGGTGAGAATTCTCATTTATGTGACGTTCAGCTTTGTTAAAACATATGTACACATACATGTACACAGGCTTTATGAGTAATGTGCTACTTTCCCCATGTCTAACTGACTAAAACGTTCAACAGGAACTATAGCCCTACTAAATGAATATAAAAGGAAACTGTAACAGTACTTAATTTTGTATTTATCATGGACATTTCAGTCAACACAGTGATAATGAATTTCAGATAAAGTAATGGGCAGTATTTGCAGGCAAAGAGAGTTCCTATTCTGTAATCTCTATTATCTCATATCTAGTTTCCGATTATAAAGATAATCTGGCACTGTGTGTGCTCAGCTGATTAAATTTGGTAAGAAAAATAAAAACTCAAACTGTAATACACAGTATCTTAAATATCATGAACACTGGAGTAATATTATCTCCTAAGGAAGAAAACTGCTTTGAAGCATTGCTAACCTAGAAGTATTACCTTATATGCTTATGTATCCTGCTCATTAACTGTTTTTGTTATTTTTTATTTTATTTATTTGTTTGTTTATTTATTTGTTGGATAAAGATATCCAGAAATTGATAGGGAAGGCGACTGATAGGGAGAGGAACAGAGAGAGACTCAAAACAGTTTCACCACTTGCAAGGCTTTCTCCCTGTATGTGGGGGTTGGGGACTTGAACCCAGGTCCTTGCACATTGTAACCTATGCACTCAACCAGGTGAACCACCACCAAGCCTCCTCATTAACTGTGTTACCTGTGACACTGATTTAAGAACACATTTTAAAATTAAAATTAAACCAAGCCTCTGGGAAAGAATCGTGGAAATAGATGGTTAAAGGACACCCAGGCAATTAAAAAGTAAAAAATTAAAGATGGGAAAGTAGGTTAACAGCTTTTCTCTCCCCCCCCCTTTCTCTTACATATTGGTTGGTACTAAAGGAATATATATCAGCTCCATTTTCTCTAGAGAAGTCCACATCAGCTAATAATTCCTCTGATATTTTGCAAAAGAGTTTTCTCTCTTATGTACAAAGTTTTGAAATAATTTCAACTTGACTGATTACAGAAAGTCTGAAAATGCTTAGTGCTTTCCAGAATGACTGAAGTTTAAAAATAAGCAAATGGAGATTTAGACATTCAGAGTATGAGGTATTTATGGTAGGAAAGTAATTATTTTCAAAAATCATAATGAATTCAGGGCCAGAGAGATCATTCACAAGACAAGGTGTCTGTCTACTTTGTCTCCTGTGTGGCTCAGATTCAGATACAGCACCGTATGGGAGGCACTCTAGAATCTGAGGAAACGTCTGGCTGTGACTTCTCATCTGCTCTTCTCTGTGGGTCTGTAGCTCAGCGAAAGATGCCCAGTGGAGACTAACATGATTCCTCTACCCTTCATATTGCCGTAGTTTGGAACAAGGACCTAGAGACCTGATCAGAGTCCATGGTCTTGACGAAACTATAGCTACTCTATGTTCTTTCAAGGCAATGTATTACCTACCTTTGCTTTCTGGGCAGTGGCTATTTATGCTAATCATCTAGAAGCATTAACTGAACGCAGGTGGCAAAAAAAAAAAAAAATTATGATTTCTGACTGTATCTCGACTTTCTGTATATTGCAGCTGTAAGAATTGTATAAAGACGCCTCTTTTGCTTTCAATTTACTCACTATAACTTCATTCAGATCGTACAAGAGAAACTAAGTAAAGTCCTGATGCTTTCCTCTTACTTTTTATTAGTTTTATTTATTTGTGTGTGTTATTGGGGGAGTTAATGGTTTACACAAGAGTATTTAACAGAGACACCACTTCTTATCTCCCCCTGACTAATGTCTAGGAGGAACTCTAGGACACCAATGCCCTTTCATCAAGTCCCTCCCCTTCATTCCCCAAAGCCCTTTACATTGATAAAATAGGAAACACCCAAGTTTCATTAATGTTATCTCTAAAGACCAATGCCACATGATCTCAGTTATAGCTGGACCTTTCCATTCATTCAACAAGTTTCAAGACATTGAATGGTTGCCTATTAGTTTCAATGGGTAATCATGTCCATAGCGTTAGAAATCTGAATTTAAATTTCTGATGGATTTGGCATGATGCTACAGGAACTTTGCTGGTGAGTTGTATGTGTGACAATACTCCTAAAATCTTATCAACTGGTTGTTTAAACTGAGAGTGAGAGTATTTCGCAGACACATATAAAAGGGAGATAAGTTGTACTCATGTGTCAACAGCTGTACTGTCGACTATAATCTCCCCCCAAGAAAATGATTTTTAAAAAAGAAACAAACAAGTGTGATTTTTTGAAGAGGAATCTTGAACCAAAACATATAATTTAATCTATACAAAATTCAAATAAATTTGAATTCACTAAAATTCTTATTTCTTTGGAAGTCTGTTCTTTGCTTCCTCAACTTGGTTCCTGACTCTTGCTATTTTTACCCTAAAGTCTTTGATAACATCCTCAACTGATGATATGTCATGTTGCTCCCAAGCCCTAACATACACTTCCTGTTCCAAGCATGGAGTCAGTCCTTTCTGCTCTTCAAATCACTGCAAATTTCTAGCTGTGAGACTATGAGAAGCCCATCTTTGTCTCACTTGCTATTTAAGCAAGTAGTTGACTAGTGACATAGGAAGTCTGTTCATTCTCAAGGCTATCAGATTGCCTTGCCTTCTGTGATTTATTGACTCTTTGACTTCGATAGTCTTATTTTCATGAAGATTAAAAAAAACAGAAGAAGAAAAGAAAAAGACAGATCTTGCAGTTATATGTTTGTTCCAAGTTATTTATCATTTAAGTTTATGAGGAGCTTGCTTCAATTCTACAACAACAACAAAAACTAAGTTCTATGAGGTTTTATTTTTAATTTATTCTCCACTCCCTGTTTTCTATGTCCAAAAGGTAAGCTACAATCCCTTCTCAGACTAGTTCCATTTCTTTTGGAAATATGATTTTCATGTATCTTTTCCATTAACTTTCAAAAAGAGCAACTTAATAATGCTTACTCAGGGAAATTTTATTATTATTATTATTATTTTATTTTTTTATTTTTGCCTCCAGGGTATTGCTGGGGCTCGGTGCCTGCACCATGAAGCCATTGCTCCTGGAGGCTATTTTTTCCCTTTTGTTGCCCTTGTTGTTTTTATCTTTATTGTGGCTATTATTATTGTTGTTGTTGTTGTCATTGCTTTTGGATAGATCAGAGAGAAGTTGAGGGAGGAAGGAAAGACAGGGGGGAGAGAAAGATAGACACCTGCAGACCTGCTTCACCGCTAGTGAAGTGACCCCGTGCAAGTGGGGAGCCGGGGCTAGAACAGGGATCTTTATGCTGGTCCTTGGACTTTGCGCCACGTGTGCTTAATCTGCTGTGCTACCGCCTGACCCCCATTTAGGGAAATTTTTGTCATTTTCTTTTTCTTTAACACTAGTGAATACAATAAAAGACCTAGTTAGCCAAAAAATTAAAATTAATTGTCTCTGAAAATACTGACTCAGCATTTAGTGAATCATGCAGACACAGTGCTAATTTCCTGTCTCTATAAATCAGGGTTTAATGTGCACTGCTATACTGCATAGCAGGATTTGGGAAAAGAAAAAAAAATGAAGATATCACACAATACGATGACATAACAGAATGTATTATCACAGCCCAAAGGGACACATTTTCAAATTTATCTTGATAAAGATAACATGAATTCCAAAAGCAATAACATTTAAATAACTTTGATACAAGAACCACCTCAACATACCCAATATATTCCTAATAACTTTAAACTACATAAGAACAACCATTTTAGTTAAAAAAAAAAAAGTTAATACAAATCTGCAGGAATACATATTATTTTAAACAGTTTTCAATCTCATTTCCCAACACACCTCTCTGTTATCTTAGGCTACTCAGACTATATGGAAATATTCAGCTCTCTCTGTTTTTTGGAAAAGCATACAGGGAAGAACAATCCAGCTCTAGGAATTTATCTGTGAAAAGCAGAAGCAAACAAAACGCTGCTGAAAGTTCTTTAAAGAGGCAGATGAAAATCGAGAGGATTGCAGGGTGGGGCCGGGCGGTGGCGCACCTGGTTGAGCGCACACGTTACAGTGAGCAAGAATTCGGGTTGGAGCCCCCGGAGCAGAAAAGCTTTGCGAGTGCTGAAGCAGGTCTGCAGGTGTCTCTCTGTCTCTCTCCCTCTCTATGGCCCCTTCTCCTCTCAATTTCTGGCTGTCTCTATCCAGTAAATTAAAGATAATGAAAAATTTTAAAAAGGCATTTAAAAAAAAAAGGATCTCAAGGAAGTTAATATCTCAATAGTGACTTTTGTTTCCAAGTGCAGTTTCACTTACACGATATTTAACTATATTAAACTAGCAATATCATTATATCTTTAAAAAATGAATACCTTAACTGCATGATTTTAAAGTGGCTTATTGTTATAAACTCAATCACTCTTCTGACCCTTCAGTTATTTGCCATCTTTTATCTTGATTTTTCTCTTCTTTTTTTCTTTTTCTTTTTCTTTGACAATAGTTAGGCTCTTAAGCTTATGTGAATTCACAGCCTCTGGATCAGTTTTTCTTTTTTAAAAAATTTTTTATATTTATTTATTTTTCCCTTTTGTTGCCCTTGTTGTTTTTTTACTGTTGTTGTAGTTATTATTGTTGTTGTTATTGATGTGTTAGATAAGACAGAGAGAAATGGAGAGAGGAGGGGAAGACAAAGAGGGGGGGAGAAAGACAGACACCTGCAGACCTGCTTCACCGCCTGTGAAGCGACTCCCCTGCAGGTGGGGAGCTGGGGCTGGAACCTGGATCCTTTTGCTGATCCTTGCGCATTGCAAAGCCACGTGCGCTTAACCTGCTGTGCTATACCCTACTCCCTGGTTCAGTTTTTCATTCAGAAACAGGGGCAGAGATGAAATCGGATAAAGGCAGAGACAGCACAGCACCAGATCAGTTGTCCACAACCCAGTCCATCCCCTGCACCCCACACCATGATAGTCCCACATGGCTCTTATTCCAATCTGGGCCACATCCAGGCAAGGTAAGTGCCATCCCTGGTGATTTATTCCTCTGCCCCCCCTAGCTGTAATCTTTTTCTGGTGGAATATCCTGTCTTGACATTTGTGATGGGCTGGTAGTTACTAAAGACTAATGTGGGTGAGACAATTTCTTAAATCTAAGTGACAAGACATGGTTCTAAGGGCAAGGTAACAGGTTAGTAGCTCTCTGAGACAAGTAGGAATCCAACAAAAGAACACACTTTCCTCATCAAGCTGAGATTTCTGGAGAAACTACAGAGCCAGAGGAGGAGACAAGTGTATGGCCCGTGAACAGAGTCGCAGAGCAGAAGAGAGTCCCAGTATAGAAGAATGAGTCCTTGCTGGCCACGAGCACAGCCTGCACAGCTACACAGTGGAGCACGCTGCTGATGTAGAGCTGAGAATCTCTGGGCCCTGGAGCCAGACATGTTACAGGGCACAAGCACCCAGATTCAAGCCCCCGCTGCCCACCTGCAGCGGGGAAGCTCTGCAAGTGGTGAAGCAGGGCTGCAGGTGTCTCTCTCCCTGTCTGTCTTCCTCTACCTTCTTGGTTTCTGGATGTCTCCACCCAATAAAGAAAATAAAAATAAATAAATGAAAGAATCTCTGGGATTTTCACCTTTGACCTCAGGGGAATTTGACCTCAGGCACCATACTGATTATAAAAACTCACCAGGGGGTGGGGCGGGAGCACACCTGGTAAAGCACATAAGGTGCAAAGCGCAAGGACCGGCTCAAGAATCAGGTTCGAGTCCCCGCTCTCCAGCTACAGGGGGTTCGCGTCACAAGTGGAAAAGCAGGTCTGCAGGTCTCCATCTTTCCCTTTCCTCTCTGTCTCCCCTCCTCTCTCAATTTCTCTCTGTCCTATCCAACAACAGCAACATCAATGGCAATAATAACGACAAGGGCAACAAAATGGGAAAAAATGGCCTCCAGGAGCCGTGGATTCATAGCACAGGCACAGAGCCCCAGCGACAACCCTGGAGGCAAATGAATTGTGCTATTTCTTTTTCTCCTCCAGAATACACAAACAGAAAGGAAAAATAGCATTGGAAAGGAGATATCAGCAGCGATACAAAAATGGTAGGAGATTTTAACTCACCATTTAAAACAAGAGATGTCATCACAACAAAGACTCCACAAGGAAACAGCAAATTTAAATTAAACCATAGATAAAAGGAACTTAGAAGATTTAAACAAAATGTTACACTGCACACACACACACACTTACATATTCTCTCAAGAGCACATGGAAAATTCCCGGGGACTGCCCAAATGCTGAGAGACAAGAAAAGTCTTAATAAATATATGCATACTGAAACCATACAAAGTTTCATTTCAAACGGTGATGGTATGAAGTTAGAAATAAACCACAAATCCGTAAACGTGGAGACTAAACAGCATGCTACTGAATAATACCTGGGTCACTGAAGAAATCAAAGAAGCTCTTAAAAATTACCTGGCGTGGAGTCGAGCCTTAGCGCAGCGGGTTAAGCGCAGGTGGTGCAAAATGCAAGGACCTGTGTAAGGATCCTGGTTCAAGCCTCTGGCTCCCCACCTGCAGGGGAGTCGCTTCACAGGCGGTGAAGCAGGTCTGCAGGTGTCTGTCTTTCTCTCCCCCCTTCTGTCTTTCCCTCCTCTCTCCATTTCTCTCTGTCCTACCCAACAACAACGACTTCAATAATAACTAAAACAACAAGGACAACAAAAGGAAATAAATAAACATAATAAAAATTTTAAAAAACTACCTGGAGAACAATGATAATTAAGAGACCAACTACCAGAGCCTATGTGATGAAGCAGAAACAGTCCTTAAAGGGAAGCTCTAAATAACATAGGCCAACATTAAAAAGAGGGAGGGTTAAGAGCTCAAGTAAACTACCAGGAGCTGGGCGGTGTCACAGCAGGTTAAGCGCATTTGTAGCGAAGCGCAAGGACCAGTGTAAGGATCCCGGTTCCAGCGCCCGGCTCCCCACCTGTAGGTGGTTGCTTCACAGGCAGTGAAGCAGGTCTGCAGGTGTCTGTCTTTCTCTCTCCCTCTCTGTCTTCCCCTCCTCTCTCCATTTCTCTGTCCTATCCAGCAACAACGATAAACCACAAGGGCAACAAAAGGGGAAATATGGCCTCCAGGAGCAGTGGATTCATGGTGCAGGCACAGAATCCCAATAACCCTGGAGGAAAAGAAAAGAAAAGAAAAGAAAAGAAAAGAAAAGAAAAGAAAAGAAAAAAAAAGAAAAGAAAAGGAAAGATCAAATAAACTATCCAATATCACAACTGAACCAATTAGAAAAGGACTTAAAAAAAAATACAAGTCAGCAAGGGGAGTGAAACAGTTAAAATCAGAGCTGAAATGAATGAAAGAGATCAAAAAAGGGCAACAGCTGGGTGCTGGCCCACCTGGTTGAGCACACATGTTACAATGTGCAAGGACCCAGGTTCAAGCACCCAGGTCCCTACTTTCAGGGGGAAAGATTTGCAAGTAATGAGGCAGAGCTGCAGGTGGATCTCCCCCACTTCTCGATTTCTGGCTATCTCTATCCAATAAAGAAATTAAAAATAATTTAATTTATTTTTAAAAAGTTAAAAAAAGGGTGATTAAAAAGATCTATGAAATCAAGAGCTGGTTCTTCAAAAAGTTAAGTCTACTGCCTAGACTCGTTGAGAAAAAGAAAACTATGATTTTAAAAAATCAGGAGTGAGAGAGATGACACTAAGAGTGATGTTACAGATATATTAAGGGTCATATTAGACTATTACACACATCTCTATGCAAATAAATTGAGCACCTGAATCAAATGAACAAAGTCTTAGCCACAGCACCTGCCAAGATTAACAAGAGGGTAAAGTTAGCCTCAACAGGCCAACCACTGCCCGGCTAGTGTGGGGGTGCCTCTTCCTGGGCGTGACCGGAGCCAGCCTGGGCTGCTACTCACTCAGCCATATGAGGGAGATGACTCAGGAACCAAACATGTGGCACCAGGCAATGCAATACCTTTATTGATCCGAGAGACAAGGCTTTTTAAAGGACAGACCCGGAAGTGGCAAGTCGGAAACGGAAATGGCCGTGAAACGGAAACGGAAAGGGGTGACTAAAAAGATCTATGAAATCAAGAGCTGGAAAGGTAATCAAGAAAGGCTGGAAAGGTAGGAACTTCCTTAGCAACTGTTGCGAGAGTTTTAACTGGTGGAATTAATACTACGCTGGAGGCAGGGAGGGTCTCCAGGGTAGAAGGAAGATAGATCAAAGGAATGGAATGGGTGGGGATCTTTCAGGCAAAACAATGATTATGTAGATAGGCCATAGTATCAGGAATGCAGGGTGCTTTGTGAGGCTCCTCACAATTTCCCGACAAATCACTAGGGCAGACACTGAAGTACTATAATCAAAAGTCTTCTCAAGATTAAAAACCCAGGTGTAGATTATTTTACTGGTAAATTCTGCAGGACATTGGGAGAACTAATATCCATTTTCCTCAAACTCTTCCCAAAAAAATGACGTGGGGAAAATACTCCCAAACACATCCTACTTGACAAATATGACTCTTAATGCAGGAAAGAATTCCACCAAAAAAGAAACCTACAGACAAGTATTACCTATGAAAACTGACACAAAGATCCTCACAACATCTTGGCAAAATGAATACAACAACATGTATGGAGAATGATCCACCAGGAGCAGCCATAGTTCATGACAGGGATGCACAGTTGGCTTGGCATGAACAAATCAATTGATGTAACACATCACATCAACAGAAAGAAAGACAAATGCTGAATGGTCATTTCAGTAGATGAAGAAAAGGTATTTATGATAAATATCCCTAAGAAATTGAATATAGAAAAAAAAAAGAAACTGAATATAGAAGAAAAATTCCTGAACATAACAAAAGTCATATATTGCAATCCTACAACTAGCATGATACTCAATGAAGGAAAAAATTGAAAGTATTTCTCTTAAAAACTAGAAACAGACAAGGATGTCCATTCTCATCACTATTATTTAACTAATGCTAGAAGTCCCTTCCAGCACACTCAGGCACAAGGAGATATTAAAGGAATTCACTTTGGAAAGCAACAGGTAAAACTATCAACATTTGCAGGTGGCATGATAATATAAACAGAAAACACTAAATATTCTTTTAAAAAAAAAAACAACTAGTAATTACCAGTAAGTTCAGTATCATAATTCTGTGTCATTATTATACACAAATGAGAGTAAAGGAATTGGAGGAAGCAGTCCCAGTTCCAACTGAACTCCAGAAAGATAAAACACTTGAATCTCACAAGTAAATAACCTTTACAGTGAAAACTATAATAATGCTGTTAAAAGAAATGAAAGGTGACAAGGAACTAGAAGATCAACCCTTGTTCATGGGGATGGGAGGGTCTCCGTTTTATAGATAGCTAGTAGCATATTTTAGTTATATCCCTAGTGACTTCACTTCTTTTAACCCTCTTAATGAATGGAAATCGTTGTTTTTACTTTTGCCAGGGCTTCACCACTCCAGGGTAACTTTTAAAAATTTTTTTTCTATTTATAAAAAGGTCCATGATTGGTCAAAAAACAAAGCCAAACAAATTGTTGACCAATCATGGACCTAAAGGCTGGAATAGTACAGATGAAGAGTTGGGGGGGGGGGTCTTTGTTTTGTAGATAGCTAGTAGGCGTATTTTAGTTATATTCCAAAGGGCCTGTGGCTATACTAGTTTTTTGTTTCCCCTGAGCCTGAAATCTGATATGCAGGTGGGTCCAAGTTATTGTCTGGGGAGATGATGTCATGGCTGGAAAAAGGACCAGAAAGCTGGATCAGGGAAGAGAGTAGCCCCCAGATATGGAAAAGGGGTATAAATATTCTTAATGGCATATAGAGTGATGAAACTTTACCTTAAAGACTTTTTTGCTTGTTCTGTCACTTTTTTTAAGATACAGAGGAGGTAGAGAAGCAGAGAAAGGGAGAGAGAGAACTGTACTGAAGGTGATGTATTACACAGATGGGGCAGGGCTTAAACCTGGATCAAGCCGACAGCAAAGCACCACATTATCTAAGGGAGCTCTTCTGCCTGCTTTGCTTAAAGGTTTTAATGTGCTTTGCCTCAGTGAACTCTCTCAAGGGAAAAGGAAAAAAACTCTATAAGGCAGCTGTAACCTTATGAATTTTTTTAAATGAGACTCCCAGATAAGCATGATTAATATGGTAACTAATTGGACAACAAGCAAAAATGGGAAAATTCTTAGAAATACACAACCTTTCAAATTTTTCCTAGGAATAGATATCGTAAATACGCCAAACACAAGTACAAAAATTTTTTTAAAAAATTATATAAAGTTTCCTTTAAAGAAAAAAAAAAGAAGCTTGAAACAGTAAGATTCCACCAGTAAATTTTACTAAGCTTTCAAAGAAGAGTGAATGCCTATCTTCCTCCAATTTTGAGGCCATACAACAGAAAAAAATGCCATTAAGAATAAGAGGCAAATTCTCTAAGATTTTGTGATAACTATTATGGTTACTGGGGGGAGCTCATCAGATGCTGTATAAAACTTTACAATCATATATTCTTGTAACTATTATAATATCACTAATAAGTTAAATATATATATGTATATGTAAACTATATGACAAATTTGTAATTTATATCAGATCAATGTAAAAAAGAGACGAGTTAAAAAAGAAAAAAAGAAAGTAAAACAAAGTATTAAAAAAAAAGAGACGAGTTACAAAATAAATAGTACTAGTCATTTTAATAATAGAATAGCACACATTTTATTAGCTTGCAACATAACTAAACCCAATTAGATTTAATTTTTTTAAATATTTTTTATTCCCTTTTGTTGCCCTTGTTGTTTTATTGTTGTAGTTATTATTGTGGTTGTTACTGATGTTGTCGTTGCTACTCCCCTGCAGGTGGGGACCGGGAGGGCTCGAACCGGAATCCTTGCGCTTTGCACCATGTGTGCTTAACCCGCTGCGCTACCGCCAGACACCCTAGATTTAAAATGTTTATGGAAGTATTAGTGTAGGACAATGTGTTTCTGGTATGCATCATGGCACTGGAAATAAATCCTGTGTACATACTACATTAAATTTGTCATTATCTCTCCCTTTCTATCTTAAAAAAGTAATGCAGAGAAACAGAGCTTAAGTGGCAAAAAAGATAGATATATGTATACACATATACCTGAATCCCACAACATGCTTCTAGTTTTCATCTTAATTCTTGCGTTAATTATTCAAGCCATATACCATGTACTAAACATTCCTCAAAACCATGTTTTTTTTTCTTCACTTTTGGTCAAACTGTATTTATCTTCCATTGGTTTTCAATATTAGATGGCCTTGGAGACACTGCTTTCTAGCTCAGTATGTGTATGTACTTTACCTCATAACCAAGACAGTTCTTGTCCTATTACCAAATTTACTCCCCTATCCATTCTTCCCAACTTCATCCTGGTAACCATCTTTTTCTGAGTCTGAGTGCCTTTTGTTGTTTTGCCAGTTTGCTTAGTTTAATTGTTTGTACCCCTGCTATGAGTGGCATCATGTAATCATGTTTTCACTTTCTGACTTACTTGATATAATCCCACTCCTGTCTGTGCAGAAAGGCATGATTTCATCTTTTATAGAGCTGAGTAGCATATATATACCACAAGTAAAGGAGTTTTATTAAAACAATGATTTAAACAATGAACTTTCTACAGGAAAAAAACTCATTTTTCCTACAAGTATCAGTAAGTCCCTTTCCATGGTTTCTTTTTTTAAAAAAAAAAAAAAAAAAGCATGTATTGAATGGCAAATCTTCAGTTCTGGCCTAAATAAGGTCAAGGCTTGACCCAGGGGTCCCTGCATGGAAAGACTGCATTCCATTGTGAAGCTCTTTGCTGTCAGCCCCATATGCATTCTCAGCCTGCGCTCATGTCTCTAAAACAGTCAGGACTGTATAATTTTTAATTTTTAATCAGGTATATTCTTCTTTTTAAAAAAAAATAACAAAGCTAATATATTATGCAAAAGCAGTAAGTGACATCTGCTCTAAAGTGGTATAAAAAAAAGATTTTTAAATAATCTTTTCAAATTTGCAATCTTAAGTTATATTTCCAAATAACCATTTTTCAGATGATTAAATCTGAGGGTAAAAAAAGAAAATGGAAGTGCTTAGCAAGTTATGAATCATCTTATTTGGCTCATATGTAACACCGCACTGATTAGAAATAAGATCCCAGATAGTTTAACTATGCCATTTTTCTGATGGAAATAAGATTAACAGGAAGAAGAGCCTGCAATCAATGAAATTAGAATTTTCCCTGAAAGCTATTTCTAAATGTTCAATACTGTGGCATTTATATCAGCTTAGAAGATAACACGGCTCGAAATGAAACATTTTTCAGAAAGAGTATATATAAGAAGTGTTTCGGGGGAGTCGGGCTGTAGCGCAGCGGGTTAAGCGCACATGGCGCAAAGCGCAAGGACCAGTTAGGATCCCGGTTCAAGACCCCGGCTCCCCACCTGCAGGAGAGTCGCTTCACTCACGGTGAAGCAGGTCTGTGGGTGTCTCTCTGTCTATCTTCCTCTCTATCTCCCCTTTTTCTCTCAATTTCTCTCTGTCTTTCTCCAATAACAAATAAAAAAAAGAAGTGTTCCATGCCACATGCCTCCGGAATGAAGCTATTTCTCACAGCACACACTAGAAGTAGCAGTCATATCAGGGCTTCTGCTGCCCAGCCTCCCTGGATTCTACAGGAAAGCAGTGTGGCACTTACATGGCTCTACTTTCACAGATTCCGCCGCTTAAAGTATTCTGAGTATCTTCTTTAGGCAAACAGGTAAAACTCCTTAAGCTGCTTCTACTCTAATTTTATTATATCGAGCACACAGTATTAAGTGCAGAGCAGAACATCTAAATATTACATAACTACGCACTTAAGATACATTAGCATTTCCTAATTCAACAACTGAAAAAACTGAGACCTGAATACAAAGATGAGCTAGTATTCTAACCTAAATATTATTTTTAAAAAAATTTTTATTTATAAAAAGGAAACACTGACAAAAACCATAGGATAAGAGGGGTACAACTCCACACACTTCCACCACCAGAGCTCCATATCCCATCCCCTCCCCTGATAGCTTTCCTATTATTTATCCCTCTGGGAGTATGGGCCCAGGGTCACTGTGGGTTGCAGAAGGTAGAAGGTCTGGCTTCTGTAATTGCTTCCCCGCTGAACATGGGCGTTGGCAAGTCGATCCATACTCCCAGCCTGTGTCTCTCTTTTACCTTAGCGGGGTGGAGTCTGTTCTTAACAAAACCATGTCACCTCAGAGCACTCATCTAGTCTACTTACGGAATAAAACTGTATTAAGAGAATCCTGTTTCATTCTTTGTGCACCACATATCCACTTTCCTAGTTCTGTGTCATACAACTGATATTTCAAAAGACATTTATTATTTTTAAACACTGTGAACTTCCCAACCAGGGCAAGTAAGGATTTACCTTTCTTTCACCATCAAAAATTCTCATTTACTCTTTTTTTTTACTCCAGGTTTATTGGATAGGACAGAGAGAAATTGAGAGGGGAGGGGGGGAGGGAGAGAGTGAGAGAGAGAGAGAGAGAGAGAGATCTGCAGACCTGCTTTACCACTTGTGAAGTCCCCGCAGGGCTGGAATAGGATCCTTGCACAGGTCCTTGCACTTAGTACTATGGGCACTCAAGTGCCTGGTCCCCCTCATTTATTAAATGCCTCTCATTTGCACAGGAGGACTGAAAAATCTGTGTTTAAACCATATGCATAATATGAATATGATTTAACAAGTATATGCATAATTCCACAATGTGTGTTTAAATCATAATTGTTAGTAGTATGCCCAGGTAAGTGCCATTCATTAGTAAGTCAAACTATGAACTGTGATTTATTTTTCCTTGCATATGTGTCTTTTAAAAATTCTGCAGTGGGGACAGAACGTAATGGTTATGCAAAAAACTTCTCATTGCTGAAGCACCAAAAATCCCAGGTTCAACCCCCAGTTCCACTATAAACCAGAGATGACTAGTGCTATGGAAAAAATAAAAACAAATTAAATTCTACAATAAAGGAAAGTGTGCTGGTTAGGTGCTTATATTGAGTGCCCAATGAAATGTATATGAAAGCTACAAAGATACCTACTGAGATTATTTTTCAAATATCTCCTGAAGATATTAATCTCAAGTGCTTGATTTATCTCCCTCTATCTATCATGTCCGTTACTAAGGAGTGCTCTGGGGACCTCCTTTTAAGATTCTTCTGTGTTACAATCCATAGCCTATCTTCCCTATTTTTTTTTTTGCAGGAATTCCCTAAAAGAAGCACATAATCCAGTAACTATTTAAGAAAGAATGGATGGGGAGGGGGAGGAGGAGAGGAGGAAGAGCCCCTGGTGTCACAAGGCACAAGGACCCTGGTCTGAGCCCTCAGTCCCCACCTGTAGGTGGGAAGCTTTACAGGAGGTGAAGCAGGGCTGCCAGATGTCTCTCTTTCTCCCTATCACCCCTTCCCTCTCGAAATGTGGCTGTCTATCCAATAAATAAAGGTATTTTTTTTAAAAAAAGTTAAAAAGCAAGAATACATGGATGGTTAATATTAGAGTTCTTCAATTCTTAATGTGTTTATTCAGAATATAATTGTTTGACTATATTTATTTAGAATATCTAGTATATTCAGATACATCTTCATATCATAGTAAGTTATAAAACCACTCTCAGAATTGTATAGGTTTCATTATACTGTCATTTAGTTTGCAGTGTTTTTCCCACTTCTTAATATGTAGCTTTCTCATTGGAAAATTCTAGTTCTTCTGATTTAGTGATTTTCCGAAGTGTTTATGTGATGGTGTTTGGTGAGGCTGTTTCCTTCAAACTGCTGAGCATTCTGCAAGATTCTCAGAACAGACATTCCACTCCTTACTATGTGAAATTATTACTTAAAATATCTGCTCATTCCATATGTCCATTTTCATACTTCATTCTCATTCTGAAACTCCTTTTTATTTTTTGACCTTGTGAACTATCTTTAATTTTGGTTTTACTATTTTCCTTTTTTTTTTTTTTTTTGCCTAATTCCAAGTGATTTTCTAGACTTTATCTGTCTACTCATCCAAGTACTGGCTAAGTATTCTAATGATGGGATCAACAGCCTCCTAAGACGAACCTTACTTACTGTCATTATCAGAACCAGACAGTGGTGTGACAGGCAGAACACACACCCTTCTATGCACAAGAATCCAGGTTCAAGCCCTTGGCCCCTACTGGAATGGGGGGAAGAAGCTTCACAAGCAGTGAAGCAGTGAAGCAGGTGTTTTTCCTTCTCCCTTTCTGTCTTCCTTTCCCCTCTCAATTTTTCCGGGCTCTATAAAAATAAAAGGAAAAGGGCAGGGGGGAATGAAGGTGAGAGTGGTGGATTAGTCATGCAGCCACCAAGGCCCAATGATAACCCTGATGGTAATTAGAAAAAAAAAATCCTATTGTCAGTCTGAATTTCCTAGAAACTATTTTTATTGATACATTCATGCTCTAGCCTCTTCTACAGAGCAATAATGAAACATGCTGAAGTGGTTTAGTCCCCCACTAGCTTTCCATCACCCAAATGACTTTTTGAGATATTTTATGTCTGCTCTCTCCTCTTTCTTCTCTCTGTTTATGTGTTTCTGTGTATAGACAGGTGTGCACTTCAAATTATTGTGAGACGGCTTCAAGACAGAAGAATACATAATTGTGTTTTGTCCATCATGTCTCCTGGTAGGTTTAGAGTATTATTTTATTGGCAACCTTGCTTCTTAATAGGTAAAAGAATTCGAGTGAGAGGAGGCGGGGCAGAAGCGCACTGCATTGAGCGCACATAATACGGAGCGCAAGGACCAGCACAAGGATCCCAGTTTGAACCCCCGGCTCCCCACCTGCAGGGGGGTCGCCTCACAAGTGGTGAAGCAGGTCTGCAGGTGTCTGTCTCTCTCTCCCCTCTCTCTGTCTCCCCCTTCTCTCCAGTTTCTCTGTCACTATCCAATAAAATGGGGGGAAAATGGCCTCCAGGAACAGTGGGTTCACAGTGCCAACACCGAGCCCCAGTGATAACTCTGGAGGCAAAAAAAAAAAAGAGAATCCAAGAAGTGATAGAATTAAGATTTATAAGAGCTGAATCCCTGGCCCAGTTCTCAGTCTATTTATGTCGCTGTGTTCATGTCACTAACCTCACTGTAGTTACCTTCTGTCATCTGTACTCTGGACAGGGAAATATAATAGCTGGTTCTTGGGGTGTGGACAGCTTCTGGGGGATGACCAGTAAAGCCGCAGGGAAAGCAAGAACTCTCACTGCCTGCGTCTGGTTTATTAACGCTAAGGTTAAATGTGTGACTTCCTGGGTGGAGACCTATTATTTACCCATTCATTCAACAATATTTATTAAAAATCCATTATGCTGACAAAGTCACTTCACTTTTAAGAGAAATGAAACTATCTCTCTGTCCCCCAAAAGTATGAGCACTTTCCTATCAGAAATATTCACAGTGGCTAGAAGTTAGAAGCCAATCAGATTTCCACCAAAAAATAGATAAACACTGGTTTATTCAAATAATGAAATAGTATTCAGCAAAAAATTAATTCTGAAACTGTAAAACACTATTATAGATAAGTAAAAAGTAGAAGACTATTAGTATCTGATCCCACTGATATGAAATATCTATACAATTTTCAAAGAGAGAGAAAGACAGATGAATTTTATTGGAGGTGTGAGGGGAGAATGGTAGAAGAAATGATGGGAATGAGGGCTAGTAGATAGGGGATTCTTTCCTCGGGAGATAATATTTTCTAAAATTGACTACAGTCATGATTATAAAACTAGGAACGTACTGAAAGACACTGAATCGTACACTCTACACAAGGGAAGTAAACGGTCTGTAAATTATAGCTTCAAAAATGCCGGAGAACAAAATTAATGAACAAAGCATCTAAGACAGCCTAATGGGACAAAAACCTTGTGTACATATTCAGGCATCTGGAAAACAAAAGTGAATATTGATAAGGTCATGTGACTTACATTCTAATGGAAGGATGTATGCTACATGATTTTCGGGTCAGGAAGAGAGCTCTCCAGGTAGAGAGTATGCCTTTAGGCTTGAGTCCCTATGCCAGCATGGCATTAGAGACAGCTCTGGTGGTGTAGCATCTCCTTCTCTCTGTGTGTCTCCCACAAGTTGGCTGGTGAGGAGAAATTGTACAAGTGTGAGTCTCTGATTCATCAAAACCAAACAAATATCATTCAAGGGCCATGAAAATTACTCAGCATCTGAGCACACGCTAGCATGTGTGAGTTCCCTAGCCTACACACACATACACACACACACACACACACTCAGACACACACACTCACACACACACACACTCAGACACACACACTCACACACACACACACTCAGACACACACACTCACACACAAAACAAGCAACCCAGGAAGAAAATTAAATGGAAGTGGAAAGAATTAAGGGCAATGGCAATGATTCAAATGAAATCTAAACGACCAAAAGAAACTGGCTATGATACAAAATATCAACAAGTGGAAAAAGAACTTCATACAGTCAAATATCACAATAAATCTCGATGGCAAGAGAAAACTCAGCCTGTCGTTCCAGCTGAAATTTTACCCAGAGGCTTGAAAACAGTGAAAGAGTGAGTGGGGTGTGATTACGACAGCTGCACAGAGAGGTTGAAATGAGGGTGTTAGAACTCAAGGAAGGTTTTCCAAGTGTATTCTAAGGAATAAGAGGTCTCTTCGGGGTTTTAGTAGAATGATACAATTAGATTTTCTGTTTTAATAAAATGATTGTCACTAAGAGATGCTAACCATCATTTGTCTTTTTTAATATTTTATTTATTGGGGCCAGGAAAGCTTCACAAGTGATGAAGCAGGGCTGCAGGTATCTTTCTATCTTTGTCCCTCTCTGTCTCCCCCACTCCCCTCTTGATTTCTCTCTGTCTCTACCCAAATAAATTAATTTTATATTTAAAAATATATATTTTTATTTGTTTACTCATTTAGTTTAATTAAGAGAGATATGAAGAAAGATCAGAGCACTGCTCAGCCCTGGCCTATGGTGGTACTGGGGACTGAACCTGGGACCTCAGAGCATCATGCATAAAAGACATTTATTTGCATGACCATTATGCTGTCCCCCCAGCCCCATTATTTATCTTTTAAGATATCTCATTAATCCATGATGAATAGTAGCAGGGAGTACAGTTCTGACTTTCTGCCCTAAAACTGTCTGTGCACATCTGAATAAGAACATCCACATATCATTCTTACGAGATTAAGAAGTGACTCAACTGGCAACATCAGTAATTGACAAATCACTATGGACAGAATCTCCACAATGTTTTTTTGTCATTAATTCCACTTCCTAAACTCTAACAAGAGTATAATAAAGAGCTGTCCACAAAGACATTTATAATACCACCTAAAATACCAAAACACTGGATATCTAAAACACTAAAAAATGTACTCAAAAGTCTGACTACATATCTAATTAGCTTTAATGTTCAAAAGTTATAAACATATGTCTTGAAAATAAAACAAGTCCATTCAAATAAAATTGTCAAATGGTAAACATGGGGACATACCATGTTATTTAACTTATCACTTTGCTTTAACCGCAGGAGTCAGTTCTGGGGTCAAACACATGAAAGACACGATAAGGAAACTAAAACGTGAAAGTATCATGAAATTAACTTCGATGAAATGTACCATCTAGGAGCTTAGCACAAAAGCCATCACTTCTGCTAATCATTGCTGCCATACACACAACTGTATACAGATGTTCCTTGTATAATTTCTACATGCAGCCAAGTAAGAACAGACGAAATTAATAAGAGTGTGGAACTTTAGTTGGAAAAGATATATAAACCTCAGAATGTTCCAGGAACCAGTACTCTGATTTGGGAAATCAACTGGTAAGTAGTGGGAAATCCTGATTTTTTTTTGGGGGGGGGAAATAATGGCAAAATTTTTCCTCACAAAGAAATTTACTTCTGTCATCAAAGTATAGTGAAAGAATGAATGTGGGAATACTTTTTCCCACTCCTTCAAATTATTCATGGGGCCAGGTGGTGGCGCACCTGGTTGAACGCACATGTTACACTGCACAAGGACCAGGGTTTGAGCTCCTGGCCCCCATCTGTAAGGGGAAAGCTTTGCCAAGTGGTTGTAGGTGTCTCTCTCTGTCTCCCTCTCTATCACCCACTTCCCTCTCTATTCCGGCTGTTTCTATCCAATAAATAAAGATAATAAAAATTAGGAAAAAAAAACAACAAATGATTCTTCATTATTTCTGCCTCTCACCGAAGATACATGGTATCAGTTGAAACCATAGTTTGTGACTTATTCATACAAAATGAAATGAAAAAATGTCAAGTACTCTGGAAATGTTCTCTTATCACTCCTTGCAATGTTAACAAGAATGTCTCACAAGAAGTCAAGATGTTTCTATTTTAAGGGAGAAGGAGATAGTGCCTGAGTATCGAGCACTCTACCCAGCGTTCAAGGCCCCAAGCTCGGGATCCCCGACAACGGGGAAGCTACATGAGTGATGCAGTAGTGTTGGGTTGTCTTTCTCCTTTCGCATCGTCTCTCACACTCTATCTAAAGAGGAAAATAAAAGAATTCCTTGGGAGTGGCGGAATCATGCAGGTATGAAGTCTCAGCAAAAACCCAAAGAGGAGGGGGGAGGAGAGGGAAAGAAACCCTACTTTAAAGTCTTCATCCTAAGAGCATCTTTTAAAGTGAATTATCCGCTAGCCACAAGAATTATACTCAAATGGCAAAATGCTCACATCAAAATCACATGCCCTTTGCCTACCTCGTACTCAATCTGTATCATACTCAACCTGTATCATACTCACTCTGGAATACAGGTTCACTTGAGTGGAATAATGCACAGCTACACAGAATTTAAACTGTATTTTGGTGTTGCTGTTGGTCTGTCTTTTGCTCTTTAGCAAGCAGATATAGCTTAATTAAACTTGATCCAGCGACCTATGATAACAGTAATAAGCACTGTATCACTCCAATGCATTGGAAATTATTTCCTTTGACTCGACATGTGATTTCATAAACATACGTCTACTCAATTAAATATGAATTGGTAAAACTGTAACTGCCCATTGGCTCTCAAATTATACCAATTCCCTAAAAGTAGATCTAAAGATAAGTTGCTTTAAAAAAATAATAAAAATGGCAACAGGCATCAGCACAGTCAAGTGGGAAGCCACTCAGGGCATCTGATGAAGTTGGGGGGAGACTGGTTGGTGGTGGGAATGGTGTGCCAAGACACCACAGGGAAATTAAAAAGTTGTACCTGTGTGACAACTGTCCTATAAGTTATTGTTTCTCCAATAAATATGGAAAACTAGAGTTTAAAACACAGAAAAGACTCAAAAGGTAATAAGCAGAGAGAGAGAGAAGGGAAAAAAAAGATGGGTCTAGCAAAAAAGATTGAGTGGCTCCCAGTGCATGTTGAGAATTGTGGGATCTTGTAGAGAAATGACCCAATACCAGGACTGTGGCTTTTAGGGCTTGTGGGAGCAAACACTGTCTCTAAACTGAGCACAGTAGAAACAATGAATTTTGTTGGTGGGTATGGTGAAGACATGGTACGTAAAGGTGTGAAATTATACATCAAAACACTTGTGATGGAATGTTAAATCAATGAATGTTTTTAAAAAGAAAAAGAATAGGATTTATAACATTTTAAGATAGTGGCACTTTAAATTAAATTAAATAGTAAATATGCAATGAAATTTAAAGTTTATAACTTAAATGACTACAAAGAAAAAAATAAATTAATAACTTAATACCTCCAAAGTGTTCAAGTAAGTTCCCAATCATTAGGTCTAACCGTTGCAAGAACCATCAAGAAAACTCTAATTGAATTAACAAGATATAAAAAGTTTCACCTACAGGCTGGAATAGTGCAGATGAATAGTGGAGTTGTACCCCTCTTATCCTATGTTTTTGGCAATGTTTCTTTTATAAATAAAAAACAAGAAAAACAAAAGTTTCACCTAACAGGAAAAAAAAAAAAGTCTTATGTTAGTTTTAGCTGTGTTAATGTGGAAAGCAAATAAAAGGAGCCTTGCTAAGAGGATATCATGTCCACTCAGCACAAAGAGAACCTACCAGTAGACTAATTAATCCTTACACCCCCAGAAGGTTGAACTGTTTTCCTGTAAGAAGATCCTGGAAATAAACCATCTTCTCTCTCTCTCTCTCTCTCTCGCTCTCGCTCTCGCTCTCTCTCCCTCCCTCCCTCCCTCCCTCCCTCCCTTTCTCTCTCCCTCTCTCTCACTCTCTCTCTCACCGGAAAATAAAGGTGAAGCCTTCCTCTTCCTCTAGTAAACACTTTCCTGACCACTGACGTCAGTACAGTTGTAAAGGGACAATAGATAAGAGATGAAAGACTAGAAATAACAGAATCTTTTGGCAAACGCTAGAAGAAGAAGAACAGAACCTTCTGGAAGTAACACCTTGTCTCTGGAGTCCTTGTGTGCTTACACAAGAAGCTTTTCACACAGTAATTCACACTAATTAATAAAAGGCAGTGGAAGCCATAACAAGTCAAGATATAAAATCCCTTCCCTTACCACAACCAAAATGCTAACTTGGCAATATATATATACATATATATGAAGCCTTATTTTGAAAAGAGCTCTTATGGAAGTGTAATCTAGTGAATTATTGAAATCCCTGAAATGGCAAGTATTTTGGTGATAACTCTTCCAAGGTTAATTACTCACATAATAAAAACAAACCACAATATTACTCTGGATATCCATCCAATCCATCTGAGTGATTACATCATAACTATTGATTGACTGTGAAAGCGTAATGCTTGCCAAGTGTCACGATTTTATCAAATGAAGAAAAAGCAAACATTCAGCTAATGTATAATCACTCTTAATAATCTCTCAAATATCATATTTCACCTCCGAAGTAAATGTATGTGTGTGTGTGTGTGTGTGCGTGTGCGTGTGCGTGTGTGTGCTGTTGTTGTTGTTGATGCTGTTGATAACATGAACTTCCATAAGACTTTGACCATGAGCTCCCTCTACAAAGCTGAGGAGGGTATTTTATGTTTTAAGCAGTTAGATGAATTGTCCCCAGTTTCAGTGATTAGATAACCTGGAATCCAACAACTTAAAATACTGTTTTCCTAAATGAGCTGACTTCCTCCAGCTCTTCCTAACAGTACTGGTAGTATCTGACTCTTCTTTAGTCCCTGTAGGGATCTAACATCATCCTCTCCTGAGAAAGAAGGGAAATACAGCATCTCTACCCCACTGACACCGGAGGTAAGAGAAAACTACCTGCCAGACACAGCAACAGAGCTCTGGGCTCCCGTGGGGGAGGAGAGGCACCTAGTTAGGTCTTCTGGAGTCTAGTGGGAGCACAGCATTGCCTCTTGAGGGAAGTGGAAAGGAACCTGCCTTAGGAGTCATCCTGAGAAAGGACGCTTAGCTACAGCGTTAGTTATGACGTCTCCTGGAGCAGAGAGCTCATGACACACTCAGCAGTGTGTGTATGTGACCCACAGCAGAACAAGGACACCTGATTGGGCTTGCAAAGTATTATCAAAGGAAAATATATATAACCTCCTGTGTATCTTTATGTCCATGATCTACACACACACACACACACACACACACACACACACACACACACACACGAAAAAAAATTGTATTGCCACTTCTTAGGTAGCTAAATTACTACTGAACGGAAGTTCGACATTGCCGGAGCCTTTGTGAAATGCCTTCCTTAAACCATCTTCTTCGGTAACGAGAACTGTTAAAAAAAAAATTTAAAAAAAGGTGTACCTATAACATCTCTATTACGTTGGAAAACATTCACACACTGTTTCACCTTTAGGGAAAAAAAAAAAGCTACTGCTAGTACTGTCTCGTGCTTATTTTGTTGTTATGAGACCCATATATGTTATAGATATTTCAGTACTAAGATCACATAAAAACATCAATGAGGGATCAGGAGATAGCTCACCAGGTAAAGCACATATGTTACCAGACTTGAGGGCCTGGGTTGGAGCCCCCATCAATACACCAGGAACTAGAGGTTATGTGATGGCTCTCCTGTTCTCTCTCCCTCCCCCTCTCGGGTCCATGTTAAATTTAAAAAAAAGAAAAAGAGTCTACTAGGAGGAGTGAAATCATGCAGACACGAAACTCCATTGTAGAAAAAAAAAATTAATGCAATAATAAGACGTAAATGTCTTCCATATAAAAATAAGTATATAATTATCTGTTTTAGAAAACTAGTGCATATTGTAACACTGAATTTTAATATGTATTTCTTCCAGATAGTATCCAGTTAAAAACCAAACAATCACCATGGTTTAATTTGTCTGTCATCCCCCCCACCAGTTACAGAAGGAAAAACAAACACTCACATTAACCCACATGAGTCTGTCAGAGAACTAGCTCACTATTAATTCCCCATTGCTTGGAAATGCATGATAAAATTGAACCAACAGCTGATCTCAACTTTTTTCCCTTTTTTTTGTAATATCTTTGTTTCTAAAATGACATGCTGAAAAAATCTGGGCAACCACTAATATAATGAACTTCAGTTATTCAACATACTTGGCACATTATTCCAATTCCTGTAAGGTAGCTTTGGTTTTTACTCAATAAGTGATAACGGTTTGATTCCTTCATATATGCCACCATTTTGAAAGTGTAATCTCTCTTTCCCTTGTTTAAGAAATTAAAGTTATCATATATATTCATGTGAGTATGAAATTAAATAAATTCTATTTGCATATGAATACTGACCCATATGTTTCTAGAAAGATCATGCTTACTTTTTTCATTAAAATGGAAAGCTATATCCATGGAAAGTTCTTTACATGAAAAAAAATTCAGTATGAGTTGAAGCATACGGATGCAGGGAGAGATAGTATTCTATACTTGTTTTCTACCTTTAAAAATTCTAAGAAGCCTTAAATATCTTAGAACAAGGTCAGTTATAAGTTTGCTTCAATGAGAAACTTCCCAGTGGGGGAAAAACGTTTGACTATTTTTAATACAAATATTCTTTCAAACTCTCAAATAATCCATGATTGTCAATACATATCATCTGGTTTTATAAGTTCACTTCAAGCTATTATTCTTTTGTAAATTAGAAGGGTAACTCATATATAATTCTGAAATCTATGCATACTAGTCATGAATAATAGAGGCTACTCGTACACACACACACACACACACACATCAGACAAGGTGAAGATAATCACTACATTCCAGGTTTGATGACTGGAGCACAAGCTGCCACAGTTACCGTCATTCAGAACAGCGGACAGCTCCCCAGCCACTGAGTTGATGGCAAATCCCCTTAGTCTCTAAACAAAGTGATGTTGCTTTTTGTATTACTCCTTTTCTGTGCTTCTTCTTCTTTTTTTTTTTTTCTTAATAGAAGCCTATTCAATCTGCTTCATTGGCACACAGGCTCCTTTTGTTGTTCAGATAAATAAATAAATAAACGCCACCTCGAGTTACTTGTTTTATTCGACAGGGAAAGCCCAAGCTTATCCTAGAACCCATCTAGCCAGGCTGCAAGACCTTCACGACCTTCAGACCTTCATCTGACAATCTCTAGAGATGCTCATTGCCCGATTAGGACTTGTCTCGTCTTCTTCATCTTTTTTTTTTTTTTAATTCTCCAGAAACGGAGTTTCCCTGACAGCTCCCCTGTCCTTGTTCCCAAGCAGGGACAGGGGAACCAGATTTCTGAAATAGACCTGAAGTCAAGGTCAAGAAGGGGTGTCCTTCTGCTTTGGGAAACAAACGAGGGGGTAGGAGAGTGGTCTAGGCACCCCCCCACACACCCAGACACCCAGACACACCTGGCTATGCCAGCGACAGACAACTCAGGCTCCTTGTCACTTCCCTGCACAACCCAGACTCTGTCCTCAATCAGGGAATACACAACCCCCCCCCCCCCCCCGGCCCTTCCCCAGCCTGCCAGCCGCTCTCCCCAAGAAATGCAAGAAAATGCAAGGGGGATGGAGCTTGGAGCAGAGAAAACACACAAGCAAACAGACAGTCATGACTTCCCGGGTGTGTGTGTGGGGGGTGGGGGACGACAAGAGAGACTGGAACAGGCAGGACCTGTGAGTCACCATCTCCTGCTGTCCATCTGCAAACACCCAGCAGTCCCCCTCCCCACCACCACCACCATCGCACCCACCTTGGGGAGACCCCATCACCTCTTTGGGGTGTGCCTGAGGGTGGGGCACCAGGAAGGGTGTCACCCCCACCACCCGCCTCCCCCCCTCCCCCCCACCACCAAGAGGAACTTGTTCCCAGCCTTTTCTTTTACACTCCTGTCTTGGAAGGAAAAAAAAAAAGTTTGCCCTTGCCACTACTTAGCCGCGCCTCCTCCTCCCAGTCTGGGCATCAAGTCCGTGGCCTTTCCGCCCAGATCTGCCCCCCAAAATTGATGCCACAAAGGGAGGGGAGCCCCTCGGGGTTGGCAAGGTTCAGGAAGGAGCTGGATGTCCACCTGCCCCTTGGGGTGGGGGGTATCCAGTGTGGTGTCCAGTCGGAGTGCCCAGTTGGGGGTGTCCAGTCAGGGGGTGTC
>NC_080166.1:5705345-5792845 GCF_950295315.1 Erinaceus europaeus
CACATTGTCTGGGATGTCCGTCTGTGTGTCCATCCAGAATGACCAAGGCCCTGAGGAGTCAGTGAGGCCTCATCACCACATTGTCTGAGATGTCCGTCTGTGTGTCCATCCAGAATGGCCAAGGCCCTGAGGAGTCAGTGAGACTTCATTACCACATTGTCTGGGATGTCCATCTGGATGATGCTGGAGAGAGCACCACTCAGCTTGCAGAAAAGTCAGTCACATGCAACGCTAGGTGTACATGAGAAAGTTAGGCCTGGGCTAGCTGGAAAGTCGAAAGGATGGGTTAGGTGTGCAAAGGACAGAAGCCGGCAGAGAAAGCTATTAGGTCTCATGGGGGGGGGGGTAATAAGCTGATAAGCTGTTGGGCTTTTCAGATGCACCTAGGGACAGACAGACAAGTGACCTCCTTCCTCATGTTGTCTAGTCAGTCACTGGAAGCTCCTTAGGCCGGGCGTTGACTTTACTTCCTACCAAGGCCATTCCGGTTTTCTACCTTTTTTTTTTTTTTTTTTTTTTTACCCAAGCCAGAAGGCAGTTTTGAGAAATTTGCTGTAGGGAGGCCTGAGACCTATCCTTCTTTCTTCCATCCTTCCTTCCTTCCTTCCTTCCTTTTTTTTTTTTTAAATAAGTCGCCTAATCAGGAGAACACAGAGGCATTCTATGTTGGTCAGTGTTTACATACACTTGGCCAGAAAGCCAAAGTGGTTTGGAATCTAGGCAGAATGTAATCACCATCTCCGATGGAAGTATTCTCAAGTGAAACTTACAGTGTGCTGCTGATGCTGAGGAAAGCATTCTCAGGGTCCTGGTATCAGCTCTCTGTGTGTCTCCCAAATCCACTGGATTAGGGAAACGAAGCAAGATGTGCTGCCAAGTCACTCAGCAGGGTAGCCCCACAGTCTGAAGAGCTTCAGGACTCCCCAAAGTCCCCAAACATCTGTTCCACATATAAGCACTGCCTTGCTGCCCACTGCCTCTTCAAAGAAAAGGCGGCCACGCCAGCCAGAAGTCACTCATCCCTTGGGTTCCTGTTACTTTGCAGACACACTGAGGAAGATGAGGCGTGGACACTTGAGAAAAAGGATCCATGACAAACTGCCAGTTAGTGATCCAGCATGGGGGAAAAAAAAAAGGAATAGGGCCAAAGTGTTTTCCTGAGGAACTGAACAATGAAGAGGCCAATTAACAAGGGGAGGGGTAGGGATAAAGACAAAGAAAGATAATTGGATGCCCTCAGGAGGGACTCACTGAGGCTAAGGAAGGAAGCAGAGAAAAAGAACAGAACAGCAAGAGCTAGAAGCCTTGAGGCCTGTGTTATAATTCTGTCAAATTCTGCCTACCATTCCACTCACTATAATCTTATGCTAAATCTCTCTTTTTTCAGTGGAGCTCTATCCTGACTCAGACACCATCTGTTTTCAACTAATAAAAAACTAGAACCCTAAGAAATAAGTAAAGGTGGCCAAAAAAAAAAAGTGGTAAGAAGTAGGGTGAGAAATATAAACAATAAAGGGCACTAATCCACCAATGTAGGCACTTGGGAAGTGCAAGAGGTCGAGGACACCAGGTGCCAAGGGCAGATGGAAGTCAAAGGGATGGATCAAAACCAGCCTTGCCCAGTGCTCAGTTCACCCTAAGAAGGCCCAGTTACCCAGACAGTGTGTCTTGTCTTTTTCTTTCTTCTGCTTTGTTTTAGACTGAGAGAGAGTGAAAGAGATAACACCACCAAAGTTTTCTTCATTGCAGTGGGTGGGGGCCAGCCAGGCTGGAACCTGGGTGCCAGGCTTGGCAAAGCCACACCCTGTCCAAGCGGTCTGTTTCACCAGCCGAGACAGCCTCTGTTAAACTGAAGATGCTCTCTACTTTCCGTCCATTCTAAATGCTTCTCCAAACCCTCTATTTTCAGTCATGGGTATGACAATGTATATTTTTACATAAATTTTAAAGATTATAATAATTTAAATATATACCATCTAAAATGTTATGGTGAATGTCAGTCAGTTTCCATGTTCTTTTACCCAGTCCTTCTATTTTGGCTTAATAATGACTGGCTGCTTTCATAGGGATTTTTTTTTTGGGGGGGGGGGTTGTCAATATTTGTATTAATCTGAAATAGTAAAACCACAAAAAAATTTTGACAACAAAATTTCAAAAGAAGCACCTCAAAAAAAAAAAAAATGCCTAAATAAGGCTACAAGTCCTTGGTTGCACCAAATATAGAGGCCAGACGATTTTTATTCATTCTTTTATTCATTCAAATTCTTTTTTTTTTTTTTTTTGCCTCCATGGTTGTCGCTGGGGCTCCTGGAGGCCATTTTCCCTATTTTTGTTGCCCTTGTTGCTGTTATTGTTGCCATCGCTGTCGTTTGTTGGGACCATGTGCGAGCCTGACAGAGCTTAGGGAGAACCACCCCCATCCTCGGATGGAGGTCTGAGAAGATAACCTCTTGGTCAGTCTCTCTCAACCGAGGTGAGCATAAGGGGGGAAACTCAGACTTGGTTCTTTCCTTCTTGACTCTCAGGCCCACAGATACCCCAGTACTTCCCTCCATTAACTGCAGGCCACATGGCCACAGATTCACTCATTCAAAGTCACCTTCTGATCACAGAACACACCTTATCACACACTTCATCACACACCTCAGACCCCAGACAAGAGAAATGCCAAACTATATGGCCTTTTGATATTCATCTTCTCTCTGTCTCACCCTTCTGGTTTAACCCCCATGCTTCTCTCAAATACCTTTGGGTAATTAAGTTGCTTGTGTTATGGAAAATAACTGTCTTGTATCTCATCAATTCCTGTCATACCAACCCCCTACCTGAGGGGCATGCTGACTGTTAAGAAACCTGTAATTTCTGTCATATTGCAACAATAATTACCTCCATTGCTTTTCTATTTAACTCATGTCCACTTTGCCAATAAACGGACTCTAGGATTCTGGGACTCTAAGGACTCAGATTCTAGATTCACGCTAAGAGTCCCCTGGTGTCTTTTACTTCGTGTCACCCCTGTCGTGAGCGAGAAAGAACCAGCCCGTTGCCTTTCCCCTGGAGGACACCCTGCCGGAGAAGGAGAGAGACACCCCGAAAGTCGTTGTTGGATAAGACAGAAAGAAATCAAGAGAGGAAGAGAAGACAGAGAGGGGAAGAGAAAGACAGACACCTGCAGACCTGCTTCACCTCTTGTGAAATGACACCTGCCTGAAGGTGGGAGGCCCCCAGGGGCTCCAACTGGGATCCTTGCGCTGGTTCTCAGCCTTCCCACCATGTGCACCACCGCCCAGCCCCTTCATTCAAATTATTCAAAAAGTTTTTTTTTAATATGAGAATGTGTATATTAATTTCAGTGTGCTAACTTAAATTTGTCGGCAATGGAGCATTTCAGGTGTCTTCAGTTTACTCTCAACTTATTGAGATTATTAACTTAATACTAACTCAGTTATTGAAAAGATTAATTTAAATAAAATATCTTAAGATAAGCAAGAAAATTAAGGGAGTGAAAACTATAAAAGAAGAAAAGCAACTAGAGAGATGCTTAAGGTGACACAAAGACAGACGGGAAATTCCTAAGTATATTTGAAAATGTGACCCAACTATGAAGTCAGGCTTCTGTGGCTTGAGTAGATTTCTCTTATTGTACAAACTACTTATTCAATTTGAATAAGTAGCCACTCATTCCTAAGTCGAAATAGAAGGACTGGGTAAAAGAACAGAGAAACTGACTAATATTCAGCATAACATTTTAGATGATATATATTTAAATTATTATAATCTTTAAAATTTATAAATGTATTGAATTCTACCAAGGTAAAACTGTAAGGACTGATTATCTGCTCGTAGTTGTATCAGGGAGATAAATAAGAGATGAGAGTGTGTCAGCCTCTGCTCTTATCTGTCCACTCTCTAGCCCAGGCCTAAAATTTCCTATCCTATCATTCTTTCCTTTTCTCCACCATCTTCTCTCTCCCATAAGCCACCCCCAGACACACAGGTGCACTCTGTACCAGGTCAAACCCAAAGCTTGAGGTATACTCTTCTTAGTATATTGCCACTTCTGTTCACTGATAAGCTAGTTCAAGCTGAAATTCGCTGAGTAAATTACAATGGCTTTTACTTCAGCATCTTAGAAATAACACTACCATCATGATCAACTCTGTGTTCTTAGCTCTCCATGATGCAAAGATGCTTTGTATTTTGGAAGAGTCAGATTTCTGAAGACTCATCTTAGAATATCAATTATGAACAGATTTCATGAGACTGTCCCTACATCAGTAGTTGTAATGGAAGCTTTTCAGACATATAAGGATCATGCATCTTTGACAATATTCCTTTTCCTTTAATACTCTGCTTAAGATCAAATTGCAGACAGCAGCAGAAGATTAATATGAAACTAAAATAAAACCTTCATACAGCAGACGCAAGCATATGTGAAAGGAAACAGAATAGAAGAGAAACCTGAAATTTGACAGCTTATTGGAACATTGCCAGTGCAACTTAAAGCCTTATTCTGGTTCTCTTCAGAGAAGAAAGAGAGAGGGTAAATGTCTATTTCATAGGTAAGGAAACAAGTCAAGAGATCTGACTCAGCTGAAGAAACAGTAAAAAGAGAAAGAAAGAAAGAAAGAAAGAAAGAAAGAAAGAAAGAAAGAAAGAAAGAAAGGAAGGAAGAGAAAGAAAGAAAAAGAAAGTTCAACAAAGGCAACTACAACCTGTCTGACCTATGCACAAACAAATTTGATTTTCTATTTGGAAAGTAATTCTCAAGGGGGAGGGTGGCACACACAGTAAAGTACACAGGATACTAGCTGCAAGGACCCACTCAAGGATTTGGGTTCGAGCCCTTGGCTCCCCACCTGCAGGGGGAACACTTCACAAGCAGTGAAGCAGGTCTGCAGGTTCTTCTCTCTCTCTCTCTTCCTCTCTCTCTCTCTCTCTCTCTCTCTCTCTCTCCCCCTCTCAATTTCTCTTTGTCCTATCCAAATAAATTATGGAAAAAATGGCCACCAGGAGCTATGAATTCCTCATGCCTGCACTGAGCCCCAGTGATAATCCTGCCTCCCTCCCCAATAAAAAGGAAAAGTAATTCTCAATATCATCTTTACTGAGAAAAACTAGAGAAATTAATGTCAAAACAGCACACACATAACTAGCATGTCTGCAGTGTATAGTAATTTCAGTCAATCACTAGATGTCCTAGATTCAATCCCCAGCACCATGATAAACTGAAGCCGAGCAGTGCTCTGGTAATAAAAAAAAAGAAGAACAAGGAGGAGGAGGAGGAGGAGGAGGAGGAGGAGCAGGAGGAGGAGGAGGAGGAGGAGAAGAAGGAGAAGAAGGAGAAGAAGGAGAAAAGGAATATTTTGAAAGTTGACACAAAGTAAAGATAAAAAAACCTTAATATTTTCTCTAGGAATCAGTACTAGTTATTCATACAACAAAGAGAATAATAGATTTCTTTCATAATTGTAATTGAAAATTAAAACTACAATAATAAACTGAAATCTGTAATAACCACAGCTTTCAGGAAATAATATCTAATGTTATTCCTTGTCCTTAGTGTAAAAACTCATAATAATGTTTCTTTCCAAGTTAATTTAACAAGATTCAGACAAAATTGTCTGTTTTGCTTCAGAAATAATGTGAGGATGTCATTAGAGTATATTTAGATTAATAAATGGCTTTCAAAATGCTTAAGAAGCTATAGATTTTTTAGATGATGACTTATTTTGAAGTGAAGAGGGTACAATGGGGCAAAAGATGAGGGGAATTTCAGAAAAACTGGAAATTTTTTTGAAAGAAAAAAAGCTGTAGACATAAACTATGAAAACAGTAAAGGAATCTCCCAAGTAGTAGTATGTCTTTAGTACTGGGCCCAGCAAGACTAAGTCACTGCAAGAGAACAGAAACCAGATGGAGTATAAAGTTGATTGCACTACAATGGTGCTAGTCCAGTTCAATAACAAAGACAATATTGTGCAGAACTAGTGCTAGGATGGTCAGGTAATAATTGAGGGGGAAAGCAGTTACAGTACAGTCTTAGGTCATTTATTAAAGCAAATTTAATCTGATTTGATATAATAATGTAAATACCATGGTCATCATAGATTGAAATGTAGGTAAGGGCCCGGGTGGTGGCGCACCTGGCCAAGCACACATGTTACAATGCACAAGGACCCGGGTTCAAGCCCCTGGTCCCCGCCTACAGGGGTAAGGCTTTATTAGTGGTGAAGCGGGGCTGCAGGTGTCTCTCTGTCTCTCTCCCTCTCTATCTCCACTTTCCCTCTGGATTTCTGCCTGTCTCTATCTAATAAATAAAGAAAGATAATTTAAAGATGTAGGTAAACATTTATAAAAGCCTATCCTGGAGTGTATGGGTAGGGCTCCCTAGTGACTGCAAAGAAGTCACAGCCATTTATCAATTAATTTGAATGCATATAAGAATAAAAGACAATGTGAGATTATGCAAAGTTGGCAATGTCTGTCTTGCCGCCTATATAACAGTTAATTATGCGAGCAAAAACAGTCTGTCTGATGGAACTATTTTGAAATTCTGGAATTCATCTAAGGCTTAGAACTTCCAGAGGTGAAGTCTTAGATGTTCAACTTATTTTGATTTCAGATTTACCCTATTTTCACAGTAAGCTCTTCCTTGTCCTTCCCAGGCTCTCACCGTAAGAGACGCTGTGACTTTGCCCTTTGAATTGTTAACTCACCACTTAGCAACATTTGCTGCACACCGCTACTGGTTTGAAATAACATTTATGAAGTATAATCATGTTGACCATGTCTCTTGAGACAGAGAGAAATAGTGAGAGGTGAGAGAGTGCAAGAAAGATAACTTCAGCACTGCTCCACTGCTTCACTGCTCATGAAGCTTTCCTCCTGGTGGGGGCAGGTAGGCTTGAACCTGTTTGTAAGCCCTTGGTAATCTGTATACTCTCCAGCCTCTTTATTTCAACTTTTTAAAGACTTATTTGAGAGAGAGAGAGAGAGAGAGAGAGAGAGAGAGAGAGAACCAGCTTAATCACTGTGGTATCATCAATATTAGGACCTAACTCAGGACCTCACGTTTGAAAGCCTAGAATTGTATCACTGTAACAACTCCCAGTGTTTTGTTTTTCTATTCATTTTTTTCTTTATTTTTTAAGGTTAGTATCACTTCACTGAGAAAATATTGACTTGCAGGAATGTTTATTAGTGATTTAATAATTATTGACACGGTTGTGGGGTAAGAGGGGTACAATCTCATACAATTCCCACCACCAGAATTTCGTAGCCCACCCCCTCCATGGGAAAGTTCCCTGTTCTTTATCCCTCTGGGAGTATGGACCAAAGATCTTTATGGGGCTCAGGAGGTGGGAGTTCTGGCTTCTGTAATTGCTTCTCCACTGGACATGGGCATTGACAGGTGGATACACACCCCCAGCCTGTTTTATCTTTCCCTAGTGGTGTAGGGGTCTGGGGAGGTGGGGTTCCAGGACACATGGCTTAGGTCATCTGCCCAGAGAAGTCAGATTGGCTTCAGGGAAGCATTTGCAACTTGGTGACTGAAAAGCATTAAGCTATGAAGCAGAACAAACTGCTTAATAATCAGTAGTAGATGAGATGTGGGGTTTTCATGTTGGACGACATTAGGAAGTCTATGTTAGGTATATTCCAAGGGGCCCATGACTTTACTGATTTTTGCCTGAGGCCCAACAGCTAATATGCAGATGGGCTAAAAGGTATTGTCTGGGAAGCTAGTTGCCAGAGTTGGGACTAGGACTAGAAAGCTGGATCGGGGCAGAGTAGCTCCTGAATATGGAAAAAGTATATAAATACCGTTAACTATAAATCCTATGGCTCTGACCCAGGGCCCATGTCTATTCATATTCAGCACAGGAGCCTGTGTGACCTCTGCATCCCTGTAGGTCTGAGCTCACATTCCGTGGTCACAGTAAGGAACATTCTAGGCTGCGCTCACTGCAGGACCTGTCTTCCTCGAGTGGCAGCTTCCCTCCCCCTTCGGAGAGTGAGGCATTTTCTACCACTGTTATTCCACATTGAGGGCAAGATCCTGTAGAGGCCCACAAAATGGTTTATAATGTTGTTCCTGATGGAGATGACCAGTGATGGTGGAGAGAGGGATCTCGTAGAGGTCTAGGCCCATCATATCTATATGGGAATCCCAGGATTCCCTGACTAGGGTCCCAGATGATGGGGTGGCCTGGTAGTGACCAAAAGAACCATCATTAAAGTGTGCTGGTCTCTTGCCCTTACCCAGCTTTGGTAGTCCGTACTTTATCTGACAAGGTTGAACTTAGAGTCATTGAAGGAAGTGAAATAGGAAGTAGGCGAGGAGGGTATCTAGGCCTAAGTAGAAAACATTTGATTAAGTACTTTATGGTGTCTTTATTTAGGTTTTTTTTTTTTTTTGCTTGCTCGCTGCACTTACTGACCACTGCAGAACGTTGTGCATTTTAACTTTAAGGTATATATTTTCCCTTAATTTGTGGATACATGTGTACATGGGCCATAGCCCATGGGCCCTGGTCTATATTTAGGTTCTGTAAATTTGTTAGGAAGTGCGCCACCGGAGACGGAGCTAGATTCCTATGAGTCAGGAAAGGTCTCCCCAGAGTATCAGAGCTGAAGGGTTGACATCCTACGGCTGGAATCCCTGGACACAGCCCAAAGTGAAACTTGTCCAGTGGACACTGGTTGCATTGACTGCATCTCCTTTGCATGATTATTGCCTGTACTAACGTGCAAATTCAGAGAGCAAATGCTCCACTATTAAAAGTAACATGGATAATCATTGCAGCACAATGAACAAAACTCACAGAACTAAAAAAGATTTAATCTGGGGGTTCGAGCCCTCAGCTTCCCACCTGCAGGGGAGTCATTTCATGGGCAGTAGAGCAGGTCTGCAGGTGTCTTTCTCTCCCCCTCTCTGCCTTCCCTTCCTCTCTCTATATCTCTTGGTGTTATCAATAACAATGACAAGGGCAACACAGTGGGGAAAATGGCCTCCAAGAGCAGTGGATTCCTAGTGCAGGCACTGAGCCCCAGAGGTAACCGTGAAAACAACAACAACAACAAAATCTAGGACTGGGGAGCTAGCATAGAAGACTAAAGAACGCAAAAGGACTTTAATGCCTGAGTCTCCAAGCTTCCAGGTTCAATCCCCAACAGCACTATAAAACACAACCCAGGGAGTTGGCGGTAGTGCAGCGGGTTAAGCGCAGGTGGCGCTAAGCACAAGGTCCAGCGGAAGGATCCCGGTTTGAGCCCCCAGCTCCCCACCTGCAGGGGAGTCACTTCACAGGCGGTGAAGCAGGTCTGCAGGTGTCTGTCTTTCTCTCCTCCTCTCTGTCTTCCCCTCCTCTCTCCATTTCTCTCTGTCCTATCCAACAACAATGACATCAATAATAACTACAACAACAAAACAAGGGCAACAAAAGGAATAAATAAATAAATAAAATTTAAAAAAAACACAACCCAGCAATATTCTAGTAAACATACACACATACATGCATGCATGCTTACTTACACACGTACATGCACACCTTTTGTTGTTGTTTTAGAGAGTAAAATAAGCAGGACCCATTTGGTGGTGCACTTGGTTGAGCACACATGTCACAATGCGCAAGGACCCAGGTTTGAGACCCCCGGTCCCCACCTTCAGGTGGAAAGCTTTGCGAGTGGTGAAGCACTGCTTCAGTGTTTCTCTGTCTCTCTCCTACTCTATCACCCATGTCCCTCTCGATTTTTGGCTGTCTCTGTTCAATAAATAAATAAGCATCATCAACATCAAAAAGAAAACAAAAGAAGAAGAAGAAGAAGAAGGTGAAAAGCGCCACAGTGTAACGGGGTGAGGCTCAAGCCTGGCTTCTGCAAATAGCTGAGTATCACACTGTTCACGTGAGCTATTCCTCTCGCCCCATCAAAAACCGTTTTTAATCTGCATTTGTTCTTTTTTTTTTAGAAAAATGCATGTATGCGCTAAATTAGAGCAGCGGGTACAGGTTTTTGAATCTAGCTATTAAAATTTAAATTAAAATAATTAAAATTAAATTAAAATAAAATTCTATAGAACAGCCTAGATAACTCTCATTGTATAGAATTTGTCGCAGGCTTCTAGCAGAGGACCTTTAGCATGTTAATGTAGATTCCTTCACTTGATACAAACATTTAATGCAAAAAGTGTAGATCGACCTTTTTTTTTTTTCAATTCCTTTTCATCGGTCAAGATGATCTAAGGCATTTTTGATGATGGTCATCATTTGTATTATTTGCGGTCCTTGGATAGCTTTGATTCCATTAGCTTTTTACGAACTGAAAATCTGAAAGCTTTATTTTTTTCTCTACTGTTTAACAGTTTATATTCCAGGTAAGTGATAAATCTTAAGTTTAAGTAGGAACTTACATGTTTCAGAGACTCTTTGATGACTTTTGGATTTCTTCTGCAATTATTGAGACATTTATTGCTTCGACTGTGTTTTAATAATCTATATTATGTCAGAAAACTTCTCAATTTTTTTCACACTTAAAGAATTTACACAATATTCTATTTAGTGACAGCAAAAGCAAAATCCTCTGGTGTTTGTTGTCATTTATCTCATTTCAAAGGCTGTTAATTTTTATCTTTTAAAAAGAATGAAATAGTTCATTGGTTTCAAGTGCCTTTTAAATATCATCAACTATATACCATATATTTATGTAATGAGAGTCAGAAAACAGCCATGCTATATGAAATTCTAAAGAATTGAACGATCATAGAACCTTGGACATGTAAATTCTGACTGGTCCATCTCCCTGACTGCTAAACTTATCACTCTTAATTTTGTTGAACCTAGTATTTTTCTTAGCCAGAGCAGTGTTCAGCGCTGGCTTATGAAGGTTCTGGGGATTGAACCTGAAACTTTGGAACCAGCCTCAGGCAGGAGAGACTCTTTGCATAATCATTATGCTATCTACCCCTGCCTGAGCCAAGTATTTTTTGATTTGTGTTTTATTCATATCTTAGAGTTTTACCTGATCCAGCTATCATGAGTTTAGATATCAAATCAACGTGCTTAGAAATTTAAGCTTATCTGTTTATTGATTGTGAAGGAAGTTTGAGACAGAGTTTTCTTCTCAGTACTTTTTCCATCTAGGGTTTTCCATTTTTATTATTTTTGCTTTCACTTATTCACTGAAAGCTTCCAAAACTCTGAATTTTTTTTTTTTATATAATTCTCAAAGGTCCCAAAATCTCTGGCATATGGACAGTCTTTATTTTTCCCTAAATATTTTATATTATTTTAATAAGCTATATGATCCCTGCCATCCTAATAAATTAAGTCTTGGGGGTCGGGCAGTAGCACAGCAGCTTAAGCTCAAGGATCCTGGTTCTATCCCCTGACTCCCCACCTGCAGGGGGGCCGCTTCACAGGCGGTGAAACAGGTCTGCAGGTGTCCATCTTTCTCTCCTCATCTCTGTCTTCCCTTCCTCTCTGGATTTCTCTCTGTCTTATCCAGCAACAACAACAGCAATAACAACAACAATGATAAACAACAAGGGCAACAAAAAGGGAAAAATAGCCTCCAGGAGCAGTGGATTTGAATGCAGGCACCCAGCCCCAGCAATAACCTGGAGGCAAAAGAAAGAAAGAAAGAAAGAAAGAAAGAAAGAAAGAAAGAAAGAAAGAAAGAAAGAAAAAAAAGAAAGAAAGGGGGAAGTAGATGAATTTTATTAACCTGAGCCACTTCCTGCCATAACTTATTTAATTAACCCTTATTACTCACAACAGAACCTAATGAATGATCTTTTTCTTCTAACTATAAAATATTTTCTAGTAATACTACAATTTTATAAAGTAGTTTACATTTTGCTTATTATTATGAATGATTTTAATCTCATGTGAGTTTTAACTGACTTTTTTGGATCTCTTCTTTAATTGGAAATTCAAAGGTCTTTAAAATCCAAACTTACAGGCAGGTATTTTTACTATTCTTTTATATAATCACTCATTTATCAACTTAACAGCAAATATCTGTAGATACCTGCTATGTACTATGTACTATTTGATACTTGTTGACTTATATCTAGACAGTAAAGCAAAGAACAAAACGTATGTGTTCTGTGCCCAGGAAATAGCGCAGCATATCAGATCACAGGACTTGCAAGCCTCAGCCAGTTACCATCTGTTATATAACAGAGCTGAACAGAGCTCTAGTCTCTCTCTCTCTCTCTTTCTCTCTCTCACACACACACATTTTTTCTCTTTTTTTTTATTGGGGAATTAATGTTTTACATTCAACAGTAAGTACAATAGTTTGTACATGCATAACATTCCCCAGTTTCCCATAGAACAATACAACCCCCACTAGGTCCTCTGAATCCTTCTTGGACCTGTATTCTCCCCACCCACCCACCCCAGAGTCTTTTTAAAAAGAGAAGTTCTGTATTCCAGAGTAATTTATTTTCCATTTAATGTTACACATATATGATACTTATATTATCAGAAAAGTATATTTATTATGCTACAGTGTTCTCTTATAAATTCAAATTTTAATAGTTTATATATGAAAATGTTAAATATATTACTATGTATGTGCCTCAATACTTTTAATCCCTTAATATTACATGCAGATGGCCCTTATTCGTGTCTCCAAAACTAAGTAAATATTTCATCACCAGATGTGTGTATGAGTGAACGAGATGAAATGGGGTGGGTAACCTGACAGTACTAAACTGGTGAACTTTATATTCCTTCTTAAAGCTCTTTTCTCCTTTAACCTTTTGCTTCCAAGGCAAAAAACAACAACAACAACAACAACAACAACAACTCATGAGTGATTGAGAGAGAGGAGGTAGGGACTGTCACCAACAATGAAGCCATTGATCAACTGTCAGGCCAAGAGCCGACTTTCAACTTTCTCCACCTCTTTAGCAAGACGTTTTAGAGAAAGTCTGGACAGAAAGTTGCTTGCCATTATAAATAAGACCATTGTTGTGTCTGCCCCTGAACCCATTAAAATGCATCCATTGGATTAAGAGAGGCAAATTTTTGTTCTTTTTATTGTTCCCTGGCTACAAACAAAAGCCTTCAATGTTCTGCTACCCCATCGCCACCCCATCGGCGGCTATTACTTTACACTGATTAGTTCACATCACGTATTAGAAACTTTATTTTATTGAAATCTTAGTTAATCAAGATTTGTCATGGATATGCTTCAAGTACTTGAAGACGAGAATGCAACTTTAATTTTGATATCATTCTATTCAGAAAAAATCTTTTATATGTCATTCTTAATCATAAGTAATTGTTAGATGTATTATTACTTATTTTATAATTCAGTGGCATTCATGAACTATTTGATTGAAATTATAGTTTCAATCAAAGTAAAGTGAAGTAAATCATAAGGATCAAAAACTTAGTTGTTGTTTCAATTTGGGTCCAAGGAAATTGCTCTGTAGTAGAATATATATATATATATATATATATATATATATATAGAGAGAGAGAGAGAGAGAGAGAGAGAGAGAGAGAATTTATTTATTTATTCATGAGAAAGATAGGTGGAGAGAGAGAAAGAATCAGACATCACTCTGGTATATTTGCTGCCAGGGATTGAACTCGGGACCTCATGCTTGAGAATCCAATGCCTTATCTGACGCACCACCTCTTGGACCACAAGTACATGTTTTTTGATAAGGCCCTCGGTTTGATTTCCAGCACCACAAATCAAGAAAATCAAATGTAAAATCATAAATGGAGTGGTGTCTAGGTCTGTTTCTCCCTCAAAATAAATTTAAAAGGGTTTAATGCAAGAAAAATAAACTGTAGTTGGAATAAAATTTTGGTTGAGAAAAAAGGACAGTAAAGATTTCCTTAAAAAAACAAAATCTTTGGTTTCATTGGATTTGAGAAATGAATTTGAAAATGTTATTGTCTTCTACAATTTTGGTGTCCATCTAGAGAAGTTTATTTGTCCCAGGGGAAAAAAAAAAGAATATTAGGATCTTTATAACAAAATACAATATGAAAGCAAGGAGGACTAACTTTCTTTTTGTTAATTTTCTTAGTAATCTAATATTGATGTACAAAAGTACATGTCAACTGGGGTATAATTCCACACTGTTGCCACCACCAGAGTCTGAATCCCCAATCCCTCTATTGCAAACCACAGCAATATCCCTAACATTGCAGACATGAGTTAACTATCTGTCTACATCTGTATATACTTGGCCCCCTTTTCCTTCCAGGTCCCATCCTCTCTCTTCTCCAAGCCACACATAACCCTATTACTACATCCAAATGCCCTCTCTCTGCGGGTCCTGGAGCAGAAATAGCTTCTGTCTACACTGACTCATACACTCTCATATACACACTTGCTCCACACGAAGTATCAGGCAGCGTAGGCAGCATAATGGCCCCTCAGCATCAGAGCTGCGGTCACCCGAGTGGATGGAGGCCAGTGTAAGTGGCTCGTGTCCAGGCAGAGGCAGGCTCATTACTCTGTGAGACAGGAGTACGGTGAATTGATTTGTGAAACACACAAGGGGAAATCCCAGGAAAAAAAGAAAAAAAAAAAAGCATTCAAGAGGGAAGTAGATAGGAACAAAGACAACTTGAATTATTCCTAGAAATAACCTCATCTTTTTTATTATTAAAAAAAAATATTTATTCTCTTTTGTTGCCCTTGTTGTTTTTTTTATTGTTGTAATTATTATTGTTGCGGTTATTGAGTTGTCGTTGTTGGACAGGACAGAGAGAAATGGAGAGAGAAATGGAGAGAAGAGGGGAAGACAGAGAGGGGGAGAGGAAGATAGACACCTGCAGACCTGCTTCACCGCCTGTGAAGCGACTCCCCTGCAGGTGGGGAGCCGGGGGCTCGAACCGGGATCCTTACCCCAGTCCTTGTGCTTCGCGCCATATGCGCTTAACCCGCAGCTACCGCCTGACTCCCAATAACCTTATCTTTACTCACTCACAAATGAATAATGTAGACATATCGGTTAGATAAGGGATGATTTCACTCCTGCAATCTGCTTTTTCTTTCAGAAAGGAAAAACAGGAGAGGGAGACTCACCACAGCACCGGGGCTTCCTCCTTTGCCCTTTGCAGCTGGGGCACAAACCTGGCTTCAGCTCTGGGTGGTGCAGGTACCCTTCTTGGCAGCTATCTCTCCTGTCCCCAAGCCGCCTTGAATAGAGACCTCACCAACTGGAAGTGTTCTGGGTGGCACACTAGAGGAAGCTTTCCTGCTCTCCCCACGAGATCTTGAACAAGCTAGAAGCTCTTAAACAACAAATCTCGGTTTTTTTTTTAAACCATCCCAGGAAGGATGGAGAGGAATACACAATCTGAGTTCTTTCTGTTCTGGAATTCTGAATCCTGAGTAGGGTTGCCTAAGGATTCCAGCACTGATACACGAATGCTACTTTCCGTTAAACTCTTCCATTCTCAAAATACTCCATATACTTGGTTCCTGAACCCTTCAAGCCAATTTCTTTAGCTTTCTCTCCAATTGTGTGGGTTATCACTTGCTAACATTAGTTTCTATGGCTTAAATCAGATATCCTGATTCACATACAAGAGGATGGGGCCAGGTGGTGGTGCACCGGATTAATCATTACAGTGCACAAGGACCCATGTTCAAGCCTCTGGTTTCCACCTGCAGGGGTAAAGCTTCACCCTTCTCTATCTCCCCTTCCCTCTCAATTTCACTCTGTCCCAGTCCAATAATAAATAAAGAAAAATATAAAAAGAAAAATAAACAAAATCTTTATATAAAAAAACCCAGATATTAAGTGGTGCCAGTGTCCCCAATAACCCCAAAGTGGGATGACAGTATATATTGTTGTGTTCAGTGTACTTGTATCTCCTCAATTCATACGTTGAAATCCAAAACTCAAGGTAATGAGATTAGAAAGTTGTCTTTTGGGAGTGGGGCAGTAGTGCAGCGGGTTAAGCGCACGTGGCACAATGCGCAAGGACCCAGCGTAAGGATCCCGGTTAGAGCCCCCGGCGCCCCACCTGCAGGGGAGTCGCTTCACAGGCGGTGAAGCAGGTCTGCAGGTGTCTGTCTTTCTCTCGCCCCTCTCTGTCTTCCCCTCCTCTCTCTATTTCTCTCTGTCCTGTCCAACAACGAATGACTTCAACAGTAACAGTAATAACCATAACAAGGCTACAACAAGGGCAACAAAAGGGAAAAAAAAATGGCCTCCAGGAACAGTGGATTCATGGTGCAGGCACAGAGCCCCAGCAGTAACCCTGGAGGCAAAGATAAAAAAGAAAAAGAAAAAGAAAAAGAAAAAGAAAAGAAAAGAAAAGAAAAGAAAAGAAAAGAAAAGAAAAGAAAAGAAAAGAAAAGAAAAGAAAAGAAAAGAAAAGAAAAGAAAAGAAAAGAAAAGAAAGTGGTATTTGGGGGGAGCTGGGTGGTAGCGCATGTGGCGCAAAGCGCAACGAATCCCAGTTGGAGCTCCCGGCTCCTCACCTGCAGGGGAGTCGCTTCACAAGTGGTGAAGCAGGTCTGCAGGTGTGTCTGTCTTTCTCTCCCCCTCTCTGTCTTCCCCTCCTGTCTCCCTTTCTCTCTGTCCTGTCCAATAACAACGACATCAATAATAACTACAACAATAAAACAACAAGGGCAACAAAAGGGAATAAATAAATATTTTTTAAAAAAACAAGAAAGTGGTATTTGGCAGCTGACTAGTTCATGAAGGTGAAACCTTTAGAAAAATATGTGGTAAACGCTTATGAAAGAGGCCACCAGGACCTTGTGCAATCTCCTACATTGAAGGCATGATGAGAAGTAAGAGGGCTTTCACAAGAACCTCCTGACCTTGAACTCTTAGCTTCCATATGTGAGAAGCAATTGTAAACCTTGAGGTTTGCAGTGATATTTGGTTGCAAAAGCCTAAATAGTGACATGGAGTATTTGGAACTGATTAAATTGCTGAGGTAGAACAGAAAATAGTACAACGCCAATTGAAATCCTTGTAACAGAATCCATAAATTCACACCACAAGATTAAGTGACAGAACAACAAATTAAGTGCTTACCTATCTTAGAACCCATGGCCCATTGAGAGCAAGACTCTAAAGAAATAAGGATTAACGACTATGAAACAATAGAAACAGCTTGAAATTCCTCGTGTTGCTTTATAGCACTTATCACTACCAGAAATGTGCCTTTCATTTAAATTGCTATTGTTGACCTTTGTCAACTAGAATATTAACTTTAAAAAGGCAGAAACACAACGCGTTTTGTTTACTGCCCTAATTTCTGGAGTTCCTAGTATATGGTGAACAGGAAAGAACATGGTACATAGAAAGCGATACAGTAATCTGGAACAGGACAGTGTGTGCTGCTGAAAATATCTTAATAAGCCATATATGAACAGGCCGTTCTTGGGTCTGGGAATCTGCAAGCCATATTTCTTTTTTGCCAACTGAATCACTGTTGCTTTTTTTTTTTTTTTTTTTTTTTCCCCTATAGAGAGTGCTAGGAGATTGGAAAACTGGAAAGGGAAAAAGAAACAAATTTCCCATTGTTACCCACAGCAGTGGCTTTTTGCTCAAGCACCAACATTTTTTCTAGTAGTGGCCATTGAGCTAACTGGCAGATTTGCTACATCTCATAACCCTCCAAGCTTTTCCTTTTTTTTTTTTTTTTTGTTATTGTCGTTGTCCTTGTTGGATAGGACAGAGAGAAATGGAGACAGGAGTGGAAGACAGACAGGGGGAGAGAAAGATAAACACTTGCAGACCTGCTTCACCACTTGTGAAGCGACTCCCCTGCAGGTGGGGAGCGGGGGGCTCGAACCAGGATCTTTATGCTGGTCCTTGTACATTGCGCCACCTGCGCTTAATTCGCTGCACTACAGCCCGACTCCCCTCTCCAGACATTTCTACCAGGTATTATCACTAGCTGAGGAGAGTCCTTCGCTCAGGGGTCAGTAAGAAGTAGGGAAACTTTAGTTCTTATACTGCACAACTGCAACCTGTGTGAATTTTAGTTGCAGGTGCACCTTAGTTGTAGTCTGATAAACATAGATCAGATTGAAGCCAACACATTAAAGAATCTAGGATGCTCATGAAATTTCTACACCTGTATTCCTTGAATGGCACGGAGAAAGCTTACACTTAAGAGTGAATTTTAGTGAAGAGAGGATTTGAGGCGGCAGGTGGTGGTGCACCTAGTTAAACATGCACATTACAGTGTGCAAGGACCTGGGTTCAAGCCCCTGGTCCCCACCTGCCGGGGGAAAGCTTCACGAGTGGTGAAGTAGGGCTGCAGGTGTCTGTCTCTTTTTCTCCCTATCTTTCTTTCCTTCTCTCAGCTTCTCTCTCTATCCAGTAATAATTAATAATAAAAATTTTTAAGGAGTTTAGGATTTGAACATCTTTTTTAGTCAATTTTCTTTTTTCTGTCTTGCAAAAATAAAGTTATTATTTTTCTCTACTTTGTCCTTTACCGATCTCTTTTCTTCACTTGTACACGATATTTCTAAATGAAACTAGTTTCTAGGGATTCAGACACTATCTATTGTCAACTACTCAATATGGGGCTGAAGATAGTTCATGATGGGTAAATTTACCCATGACAGTCTTCAGTGCCCTTAACTTGTACATCCTTGGAAGGATTCCAGAAATGTATATCACTAATTCTTTTTTGGATATTTGTAAATATAGAATTTTTAAAATGTTATTTAAGGAAGACCCACTAAAATGAATATGCTTCAGGTCCTATTAAATTTGAATCTCCCTCTGGGAAAAAAAAGTGTGGCAAAGAGAGGCTTGAAATATATAACAGCAGACACAATGCAACCATGAATATGATTATTTACTTAGTTGGTATTTGTGAAAAAAATTCTTGTTAGACTGGCTCACATGACTGTACCTGTGGGTTCTCAGACTCAGACATTGTTCCATGGTTTCTCATTTTTAAATAAAATCAGGGTCATTCCTCACCTAGTGGTATGTGAGACTGTGTGAAATAAATCGATTTTTTTTTTTACTATAGCAAATGGTTCAATCTGCCAGATGACCAGAAATAACTTCCATCTTTCCCTTGGCGCATTTGAGAGATGATACATCTAACACTTCCCTTTCAAGGACAGCATGGAAGCGTTTACTGATAAAACACATTTTCTTGGCCATGAGAGGCTGGCAACATCTGACTCTTTAATGTCTCCAGTGAAAGTGGAAGAAACAGGCAAGAATGGTACTTCGTACAGTGTTCAGTGTATCTTACAGGGCATCATACTAGAACCTGCAAAATGCACAAAGTCGTTAAGATCAGCTCTCAGTTATAACATGAAAAAAGCTCTTAGGAGCTGCAGTTGAAGACCACTGAATCAAAATAGACACATTCAATGATATTGTTGTAACATCTAAAATTTGCCAAGATAGTAAGAATATCAGTAATCACAGAGCCTAAGTCATACAGACATAGATAAATTTTAGATGACAAAATAACTATTTTATTTTTAACTTTTTTTTGTTTTTTACAATCTTTATTTGTTTATTGGGTAGAGACAGCCAGAAGTCAGAGGGAAAGGGGAGATAGAAAGAGAAAGATATCTTCAGCACTGATTTAAGACTTGCAAAGCTTTCCCCCTGCAGATGGGGACTAAGGGCTCAAACCCAGACCCTTGAGTATTATAACATGTGTACTCAACCAGGTGCACCACCACCTGTCCCTACGAAACTATTTTAAATGGTACCTTGATTATGCATGAACATAGAGTAACTTTCTAATATTGTAAGTAGATATACTGATATATTAAAGTGAAAAGCTCCTGTAAAAATGGAAGTAGAATCATTATTCTACTTAGTTTATTTTTTAAATGCACATAATCAACATAAATAGTTATACTATATAATAGTATGATGTTCAAGACTTTTAAAAAATATTTATTTCCTTTTGTTGCCCTTGTTGCTGTTATCATTGTTGTTATTGATACTGTCATTGTTGGATAGGACAGAGAGACGTGAAGAGAGGAGGGGAAGACAGAGAGGGGGAGAGAAAGACAGACACCTGCAGACCTGCCTCACTGCCTATGAAGTGACCCCCCTGCAGGTGGGGAGCTGGGGACTCGAACCAGGATCCTTATGCCGGTCCTTGCGTTTAACCTGCTGTGCTACTGCCCAACTCCCAAGGTGTTCAAGACATTTACAGATAACTTTTTTAATGTGGTTCCTGAGAAAAATGTAAATTGAGAAATAGAACAAAGTAGTCAGTAGTAAACACTTGTGACACCACTTGCTTTATGAATAAAGGATAATATATAATAATAATAATAAACCAGAAATACCTGGAACACGAGATCCACCTAGGATTTATTGGACAGCTACCCTTCCAGGTATATTTTCATAATACTGCTAGTTTGACTCTTTCAGCATTTAACGGGTATGACATGCTCTATAACTCCTTTAGGTAAATTGATTTTTTAGATGTTAGCTGGCAGATACAATTTTATTCTCTGGAAGAAGTTACCGATGGCCAACACAATTGTCATATCTTTCAAACCTTTGCATCTTTATAATTTTTCATTGAGACAGAATGTGTGACAAGTATTTGTTTTATGCTTTTAATTAGAATCAACACAAAAGTAAGAGCAGCTGAGTCAGACACTATCTGTGAGTTTGATTTAAGCTTTCGTGAAATCACAGCATGCCTGAAGACTGGTGTCCCAAATCAACAGGAACTGTGTGGCATTTGTCTTTTCAAGTGGCATCTTTGAAATCAAGGAAGAGAGAAGGCAGCCTTCCCAAGCAGCATGGTTGCCAGTAACCTGAAGTGCTCTTCTGAAGGGGAGCTTCTGGCAAAGTATTTGCTGATAAACTTGGAACTGGTGTGCTGCATACATTGATTCAAATTCAGCTGCTTCAAAGATCAGAACGTTTTAAAATAATACTGTGCAGAAAGAGGGATCATAGACGATGGAAGGGGATAAAACAGAATTTAAAAAATACCTGCAGTTGAGCAGGACAGAGGGCATCACTCTCATTAGTCTTCCGAGAACACGAGAATTAGTAGTCAGTAAAAGTAATCAGAAATTCTAAAAATTGAATTTTTTTTCTAAAACCTGTACTTGAATGAAGAAGAAAGTTGCTAATAACACATTCTGATTGTTCCATGAAATTTTTTAGCATTGCTGGTATTCATTAAATATCAGCACTGTTCCAGGTCAGGCATGCCAAATACTTAGGACAGAAAAAAAAAAAGTCACTCCTTCTATCATATTTTTGGATAATACTAATAGATCTTGGCATTAGGCTTCACGGAATCCAGACAATGTCTCCTTTTTTTAATTTTAACTAACAAATTTGGAAGTCTACCAACTGGCAGTTGGTTACAAGTGTCATACATAATATACAATTACTTGATCTTTTACTTCTCGATAAATTGTCGATCACAGAAAATCTTTATTTACCACCAGCATTTGCTAGTGCACAATGCCTGCTCTTTGAAGCCACCCTAACCAGCAGCCATTTTGACCTCTTTCTTTTCTTTGATTTGACAGGACAGAGCAATTGAGAAGTGAGAAGGAAATAGACAGGAAACAGACATTCGCTTTACTGGCCCTGAGACTTGACCCCTGCAGACAGAGACTGACAAAGGTTTGAACCTTGGTCCTTGCTTGTGGTAATGTGTACACTCAACAAAGTGCACCACCATCTCCTTGAATGTTTTTAAATTCTTTTTTTTTTTTTAACCAGATCACTGCTCAGCTTTGGCTTCAGGGGAACCTGGGACTTTGAAGCCTCAGGCATGAGAGTCTCTGCATAACCATTATGCTATCTACCCCTGCCCATGTTTTAAATTCTTAAAAATTTTTTTTTTGCCTCCAGGGTTATTTTTGGGGCTCGGTGCCTGCACCACGAATCCACTGCTCCTGGAGGCCATTTTTTCCCCTTTTGTTGCCCTTGTTGTTTTACCGTGGTCGTCGTTGTGGTTGTTATTATTATTGTTATTATTGGATAGAACAGAGGAAATGGAGAGAGGAGGGGAAGACAGAGAGGGAGAAAGACAGACACACCTGCAGACCTGCTTCACCGCCTGTGAAGCGACTCCCCCCTGCAGATGGGGAGCCAAGGGCTTCTTTTTAAATTTTTATTTATTTACTTTTTACTTATTTTTGGATAGAGACAGAGGGAAATTGAGAGGGGAGGGTTGATAGAGGAGAGAGGCAGGGTGGAGTGGTGGCGCACCTGGTTGAGCACACACATTACAATGTGCAAGGTCCTGGGTTTGAGCCCCCGTCCCCACCTGCAGGGGGGAAGCTTTGCAAGTGGTGAAGCAGGGCTACACATGTCTCTCTCTCTCTCTCTCTCTCTCTCTCTCTCTCCCTCTCTATCTCCCCCTTCCCTCTCAATTTCTGGCTGTCTCCATCCAATAAATAAAGATAATAAAAAAAATGAAAAAGAGAAGAGAGGCAGAGAGACCTACAGACCTTCACTACTCTTGAAGCTTTCCCCCCTGCAGGTGGGGACCAGGGGCTTGAACCTGGGTCCTTATGCACTGTAATGTGAGCATTTAACCAGGTGTGCCAATGCCTGGCCCCCTGTTGAATATTTTTAACAGTAAGTTAATTTCTACTCTTAAGAAATCAAGCTAATTTATAGGAAATACTTTCTTTTTTTTTGCCACAGTACATTTCTCCTATATTTAATTTTCATTTCTCAAAAAAATAATAATAGTAATAATGCCCTTTATGCCTGAACTTTCTATATAATTACAACATAACCAGGTCACCTCAAATCTTGCTTTTATATTTATTTACACAACATTCACCTGATCGCTCCACTGTTGAAGCCTGCTGTTTCATGTTGTCCATTATTTCTGGCATTTAAAAAATATTGCTATCTCAAAAAATGCAAATTATTCTATTCATGCTTTTAAAAAAATATTATCATTATTATTATTTAATAAATCCCAGAGCTGGACTAAGCAGAGGTTCCAAAGGCTAAAAATTCTAGGAAGAAGAGAAGAAGCAATGACAATAATTTAGTGGTTTTCCTTCTCAGCTAGTACATCACAGTAAGTGAAAATCCTGAGTAAAGTGGGGGAGGGGATATCAATTGGATAGATTGAGTATAAAACTCGCATCATGTCCATAAACATTTCTGATTTGCTAATGGAAGGTCATTCTTCTAATTTTGAGTTAACTAAAGAACATAACAACTAATGAATTACAGACCAATAGAGGAAACTATAATTAAATCTGATAGAAGCCTTATAGTCACTTTCCAAAGGAATATAGTTCAGAAATAGGAAATAATATCTTTCATTTCCATTACTTCCACTATGCCAAATTGTTATTCTCTCATGAAATTTTCTCATCGACTCAGATAGTCCAGCACTAGGTAATATAAATCACACCTGGGATGCCTTTTTTTTTTTACTAATAGAAAATTATGTAATTAAAATTATATGTGGCTTTACTATAGTAAAACCAAATTTCATGATAATTATACCAAGCTTATTCTAAAGTGAAGTTAATGCTTAATGCATAGTTTAATTGTTTTCATAAATTATCAGTACAATGAATTATGAACTTTATTTGTAAGTTTGGGAAGATACTTGATCCACAAAGTAAAGTTGGTTGTTACTTAGAGACTTTGAAATACTTAGAATTTTTCAGATACGAGTCATTCTGAAGAATATGAAACACTATTAATATAATGTCTGACATGAGAGGATTGTTAAAAAAATACCTGACATTGTTTCTTGCTTTTGAAAAGGGTTCTATTTATGTGTCAGATGCATTTATCAAATCATTTCAGTAACACTTCATTCATAAAGTACTTTCTTTTTAAAAATATTTTAATTTATTTATTACTGAAGAGAAACAGAGTAATTGGAGGTAGTAAGGGAGAGAGACAGAGAGACACCAGCAGCCCTGCTTCCCCCCTCCCAAAGCTTTCCCCCAGCAGATGGGGACCCCAGGGTTTGAACCTGAGTCCTGGTGCACTGTAATGTGAGTGCTTAACTAGGTGTGTCACCAACTGACCATATCAACCAAATAATAAAAGTACAAGATGGTTTCCACCTATAGAATTTGTTCAGCATTGAAATATTAGTAGCCGTAGTCATTATCTAAAAGTCAATGGCACTTAACTGACACATTTCAACTAGTAATTTGTTTTAGGATGCATGCTTTGTTAGATAACTGAACTATATAAAAATCGATGGATGGTTTTCATGGTGGGAAATGACTGTATAAAGCATTACAATAACTTTTTACACAGCTTCTCTCTACAATTTTTCCCAGACGCCTTTTCTCCATACTCATTCTCCCAGTGAAAGCTAAAAGCAAGGTGGCCAGAGATACCTTGGTCTGTTAGAACACTGGCTCACATGCCCGAGACCCCAAAATGTCCAGGTTTAATACTCTGAGGCCAAAAACCTGTACCTTTTACGGCTTACTCAAATCAAGGTTCATCTTGTTTTATGTTTTCCCTCCTCTTGTTGAGGCTTGAGTCTTCCTTTGTCCCCCCTGCTGCACATCAGCCACAGGGGCACGTGGCCCTTTGCACTCCCACAATGCATTCTTGCTCTCTCCTCTCTGTCTCCAAAACACTCTCGAAACAACTGCTTCCTTATAGTGCCTGTGTTGCTTCTAAGCCAAACTTAGTACGATTTTATAAATGCCATCAAAGCATGGGAGGGAGGATTGGCAATCCAGACAAGATGCTCAAGCTCTTCACTGTGTACTCTGAGGTTTTTAGAATCTAACACACACATACTAAGTTCTTTTTCTTTTGAGTTACTGGATCAAAGAGACATAAAGGCCAGTTCAAAGTCAGAGAACGTATGGAATTTCCATGGCCTCAGCCTAGAGCTGAGTGACTTTATTATTATACCCATTTGTAAAGTGGGGAAAATGATAAACACTTTCCAGGAGGCTGGTAACAATCAAGAAAGAATATATTTGAGGCATAAAAATATTGTATGAGACAATAAAAGAGAGCTCCATTTCCACTTAGCTTCCTTCCTGATCAGCTGTACATATTTTTCCTTTAAATCTCTCTTCTTCAACATTTATGTGCAATTGTATCTAATGATTCTTCATTAACCAAAATGAATCAGGAGTCAATATGCAAGCTCTTTGATAGAAAATTTCTGTGTGTCAGGGAGATTACACAATCTGTTAGAAAACACAAGGCCACAATCTCAGTGCCCAGTACCACTTACAGCCTAACTGAGATGAGCAGTGCTTCTCTCTCTCAACTCTCTCTCGTCCTCATCCTCCCCCTCCCCTCTCCCTCTCCCTCTCTCTCCCTCTCTTTTCCTCTCTCTCCCTCTCTCTTTCCCTCTCATTTATATAAATATGAGACCATGGATCATATGTATATTGACAAATACAGTATGAATATGAGAGGAATGGAAGAATTAGGACGGGTTTTTAACTGAAAAGCCAGACATTAAGTAAATTTCTTTTTAATGTTTTTTAATTATCTTTATTTATTGGCTAGAGAGAAAATCAAGAGGGAAGGGGGAGGGAGAGAAAGGGAGAGAGACAGAAAGACACCTGCAGCCCTGCTTCACCACTCACAAAGCTTTCCCCCTGCAAGTGGGGATCAGGGGCTAGAACCTGCATTCTTGGACACTGTAACATGTGCACTCAACCAGGTGCACCACCATCCGGGTCCTTAAGTAAATTTCTTACAAAAAAAAAAATGATTAGCAGCTTAAAGCATACCCAGAGTACCGATGCTCTAGCCATCATGGACACGAAGATTTTGACCCTTATCAATGTTTCCACCAGTTTTCTTCTGCTTTCATATTGGCCTGCTCCTCTTTGTTTCTGTTATCTTTGCTCAAAAAATGTTTTCTCCTCACTCTTCTTCCCTCCCAGTTCCAAGCTTCTTTTGTCTCCTTTGTTGTCCTTTTATTTGCTGATGTCAGTGTTCAGGAACAAAACCTCATCCAAATTATCTTCATCACCTGAACTGTCCTGGTATCTAGTGTACAAATAACACCAAGTTTCTTAGTTCTTGGGAAATAACCCTGAAAGGGCTATCCAGTTGTCCCTGTTGACTGCTGCTCTGAAAATTATCCTGATTAAATCCCTGTGACCTTTTCAAAGTATATTCACTTCGCTGGGTGAAGTGAATATACTTTGAAGGAAAACATGTCAAGCTTGCAAAGTTCTGGGGAATTCTCACTGGTCGGAATTAAGAGAACTAAAGTTAGGAGGCAGGTGGTAGCTCCCCTAGTGGAGAACAGACTTCACCAGGCTCAGAGACCAAGGTGGGATGCATTGGATCGACCTTCTCGTGGTGCATCCCGTGAGTACCCATTCATTGGGGAAACTGATGATCCTTCCTAGCCGACTGAATCCACATGGATCCCAGTCACTTTCAAAGCCAGTAACAAGCAGACATCAGGCTCAACCTGACACTGTTGACTGGCTACGGAAGAAGGGCCAACGCTAGAAGAAGAAGTGACCAAGGTGCAAGCCTCTGGTTCCCTCAGCAGGAGGGCAGACTCACAAGCGGGAAACAATGATATAGGTGTCTCTCCTTATCTGTGTGTGTGTGTGTGTGTGTGTGTGTGTGTGTGTGTGTGTGTGTCTTTCCTCTAACAGAAGAAGAAAGAATATGACCACTAGAAGCATTGGAAGTGGACAGTTCCTGAAACCTAGCAATAACTCTGTGATTAGGGGGGAAAAAACCTTAAAATTAGTATGGTGCATAGAAGACAACTGCTTATATTAACAATTATTCACTATTATGATTTCAGATGAACTAATTCAAATATTGAAAGCTGTCCCAGCTACTTTTTTCCTCCTACCCTGAAGTACAATTGACAGATAAGCTTTAATTCACCAGGGTCTATTTGTTGAAAAAGATGTTCAAAAGACTGAGCAAGTAACCACAAGCAGAGGCAGAAATTGTCAGTATCAGAGAGCTTACATACAGACATAGCGTATGCAAGGGGTGGCAGTTGAGAGAAGAGGGAGTGAGTGAGAGAGGGGCACAGCCCATAAGTAGATGACTATACAGTGTGTCAAAAGTGTTTGGATGAAAAAAATCAATCAATCTGAGGCAGGCGAAGCATCTCATAGTGCTTTGTCATGTGTGAAGCCCAGGTTTGAGTCTGGTTTCTGTGTCTTGAAGGGAAGTTTGGTGCTGTGGTGTCTCTCTCTCCCTCCCTCCCTCTCTCTCTCTCTCTCTCTCTCTCTCTCTCTCTATCTCCACCAGGTCTATTGCTAGTGTTCAGTGCCTGCTGCCTGTACTGTGAATCTATTACATCCAGCAACCACCTTTTTTTTCCTTGTTCATTTTGTATTGGGCAGGACAGAAAGAAATTGAGAGGGCAAGGGGAGATAGAGAGGGAGACAGACAGAGACACCTGAAGACCAGCTTCACCACTTGTGAAGCTTCTCCCCTGCAGTTGGAGGAGGGGGAGTTCCAACCCAGACAGGGTCCTGGTGCACACTAATGTGTGAGTTCAACCAGGTGGCCACCACCTGGCCCCCTCTCTGTCTTTCTCTCTCTCTCTCTGTGAAAAAGTTGGCCTAGAGGGGGCCAAGTAGCAGTGAAAATCAGAGACTTGCTCTTCCTCACAGGTGTACAGGTGTGAGAGCTGCAGAATGAACCTATATGGGACTCTTGCCGGTGCAATTTCCTCTTGAGAACTGTCTCCCTCTCCGTAACTCTCTGTGTTTTAGTCCAGGTCCTTTACAGGGTACCAGAACTTTGAATTTTTACTTCCCAGTGCCCTTTTGTTGTGCTACCAGAGAAATCTCCTTGAAGAACAGACCCAGCCATGTCACTCTCCTTTTCCAAGTCCTTCATCAGAAATCATGATCACATAATCCCCTGTTGCTATTTCATGTTTTATGTTCAAATGACCAAGTTGCTCATAATACTGGCCCAGACGACCCTCCTTTTATCCTGAGTGCTGTTCTGCTTGCTACTCCCTCTATGTGAACTGCCTTTTCCCTTTCCCAGGAAATCCCTGTCTCCTTTGAGGATATGACCTCTCTGTCCTCACCGCCACGGTTCTCCGTGAAGCACCTTGAACACACTGCCTATCAGAACTCGCCTTCTACTCAGGGCAAACCTTTTATGGGGTATCTCAAGTGTCTGTTGTGAACTGTGAGAGCTGCAAGGACAAGGGTCATGCATAATACATAATGCCTCTAATACTCTTGGAGCTTAGCAAGCCTGTCCATGCGGTAAACCAACACATAGAAGTCAATAAGCTGCCGTGAAAGTGTTTGCGAATCCTGCTTTAGGGCTCAGAATGCAGTCTCTTTAGGTTGACTCTGACCCAGTGAAAAGAGATTTTTAAAAATAGAAGCCCTTGTAGTTTGCTGCTCTTCAATTCTCCTTCAGTCAACCAGTTCAATTTGCCATTTCCCAAAGATGTAGGATTGTTTTTCACGTTCAAACCACACTTTGGAAAATTAAACATATTAGCTGAGAAAAGTCAGGAGGATCTGGGGCCACAATGATAGAAAAGGAAGGATCCTTTGGGATAAAATGGACAGAATTGGAGGAGATTCTGCTCAGTGGAGCAAGTAAGGAAGTGAAGGACAGCTACGAAATGGTTCCACTCGTGTGTGGAATACAGAAAATCGAGCATACACGACTGTGAAAAAAACAAAATGTCAACCTAAAAATGTCAACCTATTTCTAAGACTGTGAGAGGACTACAGTGCTTATCTTGTGGCATGGGGATGGGAACACACGCTGTTCGTGATGGGAGTGATGAAAAAAAAAAAAGTACTAATGAAAAGGGAAAAAAAAGACAAGAAAAAGAAATGAGAAAAATTAATTTCCATTTCCCCGCCTCTAAGGGAGGGTCAACCTTTGTTATGAGCAAAGATTCTGGAAGCTATGTGTCTTAGAGAAGAGTGACAGCTGGAAACATTTATTTACTTTACTGGCGACTCAGTAAAGAGAAGCAAGGCCGGGCCTTCTTAGCATAGAAGAAAAAACCTTAATGCAATCTGCCTGAGGGATGAGTGTCGCACTAATCCTGCCAGTCAAGGAGTACTGGCCCTGAAATGGGCGCAGCCTAGAATGTTCCCACCGTGACCATAAATTGTGAGCTCACAGGATTCAAAGGTTAGCCAGGCTCCTATGCTAAATAGGAATACATATGGGCCCTGGGTCAGGTTACTGAGGTAAAAAGTGAATTTTATTCATACATTTTCTTCAGTGTAGCGTCAACCTTTGTGTGGCCCAGAGAAAGGATGACTTCCTGCCCTTGAGGTTGCATGACAGAAGAAGCTTGTGTGTCCATCATCATCTCATTGTTACTTCATTATGTCCAGTTTCTCCCTAGGCAGAAATAAGCTCTAGTTCTACAAATAGAAAGTTAAGACTCTTGGGCAACAGTACAGCAGAGACTGTAGAAACAAAAGTCCACTGCCAGCCTCGTATCTTTATGTTTCGTATCTTTATGTTCCAGCCGGATGAACATGGCTAGTTGAGGGTGACCTGGTGACCCATTTTTTTTTCTTTCTGTCTTCCAGAGTTATCACTGGGCACTGGGGCTCCATTCCTGCACTACTCCTGGAAGCCCTTTCTCCCCCTTTTTTTTTTTTTTGCCCTTGGATAGGACCGAGAGAAATCAAGAGAGGAGGGGAAGATAAAGAGGGACAGAGAAAGGTAGACACCTGCAGACCTGTTTCACTGCTTGTGAAGCAGCCTCCCTGAAGGTGAGGAGCCTGGGGCTCGAACCCAGATCCTTATGCTGGTCTTTGCGCTTCGTGCCATGTGCACTTAACCCCGTGTGCTACCAGCTGGCCCCAACTTGGTGACCCTTCTAAGAATCGCCTATATGTGAGGACCTCGTAGTAACACGAAGAAGGAAAACAGCTCAGCATAAGAGCTACTTTGAGCCTGGCCCCTACGACACTGAAGGCAGCTTTGGCGCCCTGGTCTCTTTGTCTCTCTTTCTCTGCCTCTGTCTCTAGAAACAAAACAAAAATAAGAAATTACTACTTCGAACACTGCTTTCTATTTATTTATTTTAATATATTTTTGTTCATTTATTAGGTAGAGACAGAAAGATAACGAGAAAGGAAGGGGAAAGCGGAGAGGGGGAGAACACCTTCAGCACTGCTTCACTCTTTGTGAGACTACGTACTGGGGATTTGAACCTAGGCCCTTGCACAATATAATGTGTGTGCTCAACCAGGTGTGCCATCTCCCAGCTTCTTCTCTGTCTTAACTTTTAATTGTTTTGTAGTGCCTTCATGAGAATGCAGGGGGATAGTTTCACACTACACCCACCATGGCAGTTTGTGCTCTCTTCCTGCCAGCCCATCTCTTCCCCTCACTCTCATAACCTCTGTCATTGTCACAAAGTCTTTATGACAGTTTGACTACATTCCTTGTTCCTTTTCAGCAAGCTAACATGTTTCAGCTCTTTATATTGGACATATGAGAAAAGTCATCAGGAGTTGTCTTTCAGGGATATGCGGGTCCCTTGGTGTCCATAGCAACAAGAGTTCTTGAGCTCAAACACCAAGTTAAAGAACATCAGTTTGAGGCTGTCTTTACATAATAAGTGAATAAAGAGAATCAAAAAAAATTTAAAAAGAAAATGATAAAGATGAAGTTTGGTTGAAGTAGGTCTTTAACCTTCTAATCAATTACTCATTGATTGGCAGTTGTTAAAGTGTGTTCATACTGGGTGTGGAGAAATATTATACCATTCATGGTACCTTTGTTTATGTTTGAAATTTGTTATAATATAAATTTAGATGACAGGGACTTCTGGGGTGGAGCTAGTTATGGAAAGTTGGCACTCCCTCCAAAAACAAATATTACAACAAAATAATTCAATAAATCCCACTAGAAAACAGCTGGGATTTCTGGTGAAGAAAGAAATGTCACTTTCTAAAGGCTGGTGCTTGCCTGTGAGCAGCAGGAACAGGAGAGGAGGGAGAGAAGGACTGGAGAAGAAGTATGAGAACCGCATCTGTGATTGCTTCAAGTCCATGTGGCAAACTTAGAGGCCTTAGATGAACCACTCAGGGACTGAGTGTCCTAACTAGAGAAACTCACGACTTCCATTTAGACCTGTAGAAGCCATGGAGTCCTGAGCAAACCCAAGGGAACTGTCAGAGAAACCAAAGAACTAAATGCTGTACCTTTGCGGCATCAGGGAAGCCTATCAAACTCTACGACCTCCCACCTGCCATAGAGCTCCTGGTGATGAAAGTCAGACTGCCTTGAAGACAGAGAGGTGACTGTGTCCTCACAGCAGAGCTCCTATTTTCAGGAATCATCCTGGGAAGAGAAAGTCCGGAATCTCTTCCTTCTCACCCCAGAGGAGAGGTCTGTTTTAGTCACGTCTTCTTCTTCTTCTAGCATTTGCCCTTCTTCCATAGCCAGTCAACAGCATCAGGTTGAAAGCTGTCAGGAGCTGCTTGTTGCTGGCTTTGAAAGTGACTGGGATCCATGTGGATTCAGTCGGCTAGGAAGGATCGTCAGTTTCCCCAATGAATGGGTACTCACGGGATGCACCACGAGAAGGTCGATCCAGTGCAACCCAAGTCACGTCAGACACCATTTTCTCAACCCCCCCCCCTTCTCTGTAACTCACATGCAAAGCAAATTGCTGACAGGCAACAGAAATCTGGGTCCTTGCGTATTGTGACAAGTGGTTTCCACCGGGGGTGCCACCACCAGGCCTGATCTTTATCCTTTTCTATTGTATTATACACTTATCCTCCACAGATCAGTAAAAGGAGTATTATTAATTCATTTAATGAACTTACTTTTAAAATTTATTTATTTATTATTGGCTAGAAACAGAGACCAACTGAGAGGAGAGGAAGAAATAGAGAGGGAGAGACACAGAGACACACCGGCAACCCTGCTTCACCACTCGGGAAGCTCCCCCCCAACCCCAGCAGGTAGAGGCCAGGGGCTTGAATGTGGGTCCTTGTGCACAGTAAAGTGAGTAAGTGCTTAACCAGGTACTCCACTGCCTGGCCCCTTTATTTATTTTTATCATTGCTAGGGCTTCACTACTCTGGACTGAATTTTTTTTTAAAAAAAATTTTGGTGTTATATTTCTTTTTTTATTGGCTATAGATAGCCAGAAGGTGAGAAAGAAGCCCTGGATAGAGAAGGACGGAGATAGGGAGACACCTGCAGCACTGCTTCACCACTTGCAAAGCTTTTCCACTGCAGGTGGGGACCGGGGGCTCAAACTCAGGTCCTTGTGTCTTCTAACATCCATGCTCAACCAGGTGCACCACCACCACTCCCCCCCCCCTTTTTTTTTTCACAAAGAGAGAGAGACAGACTGGGGAAAACAGCACAACACCTGAAGTTTCCCTAATGCAGTGAAAGCCTAATTCAAATCTAGATTATGTACACAACAAAGTAGACACACTATTTGGGTGAGCTATTTTGCTGGCAGAAGAGTTTTATTTTTATTTTATTTTTCCCTTGGGGTATGATGGTGTACAGCACAGTTTTGGGCACATGTAGATAATTTCTCATCTCTCATTACAGATGTCTGCAAAACATTCTTCCCACCTGTCCTTGGTTCTTTCCCCCCACATTGCACCAGAATCCCAATTCCTTTTTCACCATCTCCCGATCCCTCTCCAAGCTGCCCCAATCTCGACCCATCTTCCTCAAGTGTAGCATGGAGTATGTTGTCCATCCTCCCTTTGGAGGATAGAACATTCTCTACCGGTTTTGATTCAATCATTTTCAATTGCTCAAAGTCATAAGGTAGCCTAGTTCCTAACTAGCACAGAGATTGGTTGTTCTTCAAGTACATGCAATAAAGAACTGATCTTAAAAGGAAAAAAGGTTATTTCTTTTAAAAAAAGAAAGTATTTGAAAAGCATAGGGGAAAGGAAATCATTCTACAACATGTTGGCCTTTCGTCAAGTATTGATTTTTTTGGCTTTCCTGTAGGAGCACCAAGGAGGAATGATCTCATAGTTTTCCACTAATATGATGACCTATCGCTTCTGCCCAACACTGCTGTCCATCACAGAGACGTCCCTATCATCTCCATGGTGTGCGTGCCTGCTTTCCTACGCTACACTGACAGCTCCTTCACTTCCTTTGGCCATTGACCTTGGCTTTGGCAGCCACAGGAGGTAGGCAGGTTGTCAGTACTGTCATCAGGATAGTACAGAGACTGGAAGCCAGATTCTGGGACAACTTTGGCAGCTCCTGCAGATCTGGATTTTCCAGCTCCCTCCCCCCCAACCCCCTCCTAAAAAGTTAGAAGGCATTGCAATGCTAGAGGGCTAATATATGTAATTAGAGGGGCGGGGTTTTTGCTATTCCCATCCCATCTGCAAGAGTTTGAGTATCACTGCATTACTCATATGAAGAGTCATGAGCTCTGACCTACTAGATCCCCAAAGATACTCAAAGACTAGGGGTGGAGAGCTTGGAAGGGAGCCAGCATTGCCTCTGACCTTGGGTGGTCAGATTAGCCCAAACCAGACTTATATTCTGCATCTCACAATAAAGAGAAAAAAAAAAGAATTTTTAAAAGATTCCACTCTTCTGTGTTTCCATGAGACCCATTATTTTTAGCTATATTTACATTTTTTCATATTTTACATTTTTAGCTTCAGGGAGCAGTATAAGTGTAGCAATATAGCATAGCAAATTAACAGTTTCCCAAAAAGATCCAGAAGGTCAAAAATATGAAAATGTATATTGAAAAATAACCTTTAGTCGCCATCTCTGTACTAATAATAGAATACATTGATGTCTGTTGTTAATAACTAGGAGTAGGAACAGTAAGAAGAAGAATTCAGAAGAACTGAATTTGCAAAACCTTTTGTTTCTTTCTGGAAGTAGTTCCTGCCTAATTGGCTTTTTAATTTGGATAAGTTGGTATTCTAAGCAAAGTAGGTAATTTATATGAAAACAGGTGGAGGAAGATTTTTGACTTTGAAATTCTTACTCTTTAATAAAAGCAACTGTACTGACTGAGCTTTCAAAACGATTAAGGAAATTCTCTCAACAATACCTCTACTCATCTACTACTATCTCTTCTCTTATTCACTGTTTAGCAAGTTTCTTGACCATACCAAGTCTGTTCTGGCTGTAGGGACTTTATGTTTAGTATGGTCTATACTCATTTTACAAAAACTATTCAGCTCCGGTTTATGATAGTGTCAGAGAAGGACTTGCCTGAGACTTCAGAACCTCAAATAAGAGTCTTTTGCATAACCACGATGTTATCTCCCCAGTCCTGTTTTGATTTATATAAAACTTCTTAATGAGTGTCTATAATGTTGGTGACCTGTGCAAGGGAGAAAGAGCTAAGGATTTTCGGCATTAGTTCATCTATATCTGTATCTATCTATATCTATCTATATCTATATCTATATAGAGAGAGAGTGAGAGAGATTAAATCCTAAATGAAAAAAGAAGTCCTCAGCTTAAAGACTTCTCCTGCATATTAGACTAAAGCAAAGACCTTGGGGAGGGGATGAATGTGAGCTCAGATCTACAGGGATGCAGAGGTCACACAGGCTCCTAAGCTGAATATGGGCTCCAGATCACATCAAATCGATGGGGTTTACAGTCAACAATATTTATACCCCTTTCCCATATTAGGGAGCTACTCTCTTCCCTGATCCAGCTTTCTGGTCCTTTTCCAGCCATGACATCATTTCCACTCTGAAATACAACATCAAAAATGGGAGTACAGAGTCACATATTAGAATAAGATGCTAAGAGTCTGAGGGCATTAAATTAAAAAGACATTTTGAATAACTATAATATCAACAAAGATTTTGTAAAACTTTTCTAATGTGCCAGACTAAACTAAACATTGTTACAGTATTTAGCTAACAAAGAACATCTTTTCCCCACAGGGGCATGTATGCTTGGTTACAAAAGTGATTCATCTAGTCAGTGGTGAACTTAGACCTGAAAAGTGGAAAGAAAAATTCTCATTGGAAGCAGTGGACTCACTTGCACCTATGTGCTACTGATAAATCTGGTGGCAAAAGAAAATAAAATGAGTAACAACAATAATAATCAATAACAATAACATTGATAATGGAAAAAAAAAACTGGCTGGGGCAGTGGTAGTTTTCATGAGTAAACACCCAGAAAAATCTCTGGTGGCAAAATAAATAAATAAATAAATAAATAAATAACTTATAGAGACTTTCTTGAAAAATGTACACAACAAATATTCATGAACATTTTTATCAGTTATCTTAATATTTGTTGCCCATGACATTTTTGTGTATGGGGGCAGTGACTGTCCTCTCATACAACTGTCCAAATTGTGCCTGTTTCAAAAAGGAACACACACACACACACACACACCTTCATTTTGCTTACCCTAAGAATCTGAGATTATGTGGCATATATGTCTGTCCTGACTCCATTACTCTTCTGTTGAGTAATAGTTTGGCAGTATATTTTAGCAGTTGTCCTGCATCATGTTACTGGCTTCATTCGATCTTGCGTCACATTACTGGTTCCATACAATCTTGCTGCTGCCAGGTTTACTTTGTCATCCATTTGTTCTACACTGCGTTGTGCTGCTGCAAGCCTCCAACGTTTCACCAAACACCAAGCATGTAAACACCAGGGAGAAGGGAAATTTGAATTCAGACGAAGTGTGTAAGTCACCAATTACCTAATGAGTTATGTTGCCTTGTGATTATTTGGCTTCTCGATGTACCTTGGAACCACAGGGACACTGAAAACGAGTACTGGGAAATTAGAGCCACCTGATATGGTTTCTGGCATACACCATTGCTCCTGGCTAGCTGTTCTAAAGATTTTGATTCTTTTCCAAGACATTCTGAGCCAACAATTACAACATGGCCTATATAAAACAGATCAGAGTCTGGATGAATAGCAATATCTAGCATAATGTGCATATAGACATTTAGTTGAAGTGGTTACAGGAAGGAAGTCACGGTGCAGTTTCAATCTCACAGGACAGGATTATTAAATAAATAAAGGATTCTTAAAAAATAAAGGGCAGAGTGACATCAAATTTAAATGGCGTGTACTATGCTTATAGCATTTTAAAGTTCTTCTTTATGGACTATGTACTGGTTGCAAAGCAACTATATTAATCATAGAGTGGGGAAGTCAGGCGACTCCTTAACCCAGTGAGCAAAATCGGCACCAGTTACAAGAACAGGCACACATCACATTGGCAGATATAACTCCCTGAGTAAAACACATCTCCTAGATTTATTTTTTCTCTCTCCCCTCCTTTCCTTCTCTCTCTCCCTCCTCCCACTTTTATTTCTTTCAACGGAACACTGCTTAGCTCTGGATTATGTTGGTGCTGGAGACTGAACCTGAGAGCTGAGAGCCTGAAAGTCATCTGCAGAATCATTAAGCTGTCTCCTCAGCCCTATTTAGATATCTTTCTGACTAAGAAAGCACAAGATCAGGGACCAGGTGGTGGCACACCTGGTAGAGCTTTGTGTTACAATGCTTGAGGACCCAGGTTCAAGGCCCCAGTCCCCACCAGCAGGGGGAAACTTCATGAGTAGTGAAGCAGTGCTGCATATCTCTCTCTCTCTCTCTCTCTCTCTCTCTCTCTCTCTCTCTCTTTCCCTCTCAATTTATGTCTCTATTAAATAAATCAATAAATATATAAATGGTTTCTGGCATACACCGTAGCTCCTGGCTAGCTGTTCTCCTAAAGATTTTGATTATTTTCAACGACATCTTGAGCCAACAATTGCAACACAGCACAGGATGAGGCCAGGAAACGGTGCAGTAGACAGAGTGCACACGTAATCATGTGCAATAATGGGGGTTTCTCTACCCACCTGCAAGAATGATGCTTTGGGAGCAGTGGAATAGGTCTGCAGTGCCTATCTTTTTCTTCTTATCTCCTCCACTCCTTCCAATTTCTCTCTGTCTTAATAAAAACAGAAAGGAAAAAAAAAAAAAACACCGGAAGTGGTGGATTTGCAATACCAGCATCAAGCCCTAGTGATAATCCTAGTGGCAGTAAAAAATAAATTAGGGTTGGGTGGTGTTGCACCTGGTTGAGCACAAGTTACAATGTGCAAGGGCCTGAGTTCAAGCCCCTGATCCCCACTTGCAGAGGGAAAGCTTCATGAGTGGTGAAGCAGGGCTGCAGGTGTCTCTGTCTCCCTCCTCTCTATGTTCCCATTTCTCTCCATTTCTGTTGTCTCTATCAAATAAATAAAGATAATAAAAATGTTTAAAATTAATTAAAAAATTAAAAGAAAGCATAGGATTAATCTACAAATCCTAGGATCAATATTAAAATAAATGTGACTTTTCTGGGGAAGAGCCCCATCAAACTATTAATAATATTACTATATATGTATTTTTTTTCATTGGGGTAGTAGAAGCAGAGACTGTATTGAAACTGGAAAACTAGGGAGTTGGGCAGTAGCAGAGTGGGTTAAACGCACATGGTGCAAAGCACAAGGACCGCCATAAGGATCCCGGTTCTTGACCCAGGGTCATTGTGGGATGCAGAAGGTGGAAGGTCTGGCTTCTGTAATTGCTTCCCCGCTGAACAGGGGCATTGACAGGCTAATCCATACTCCCAGCCTGTCTGCCTCTCTCTTTCCCAAGCACCGGGTCTTGAACCTCCCGCCCTGGGCTCTGTGATCTGTGGGCAGCCACTCATTGGGAGCCCTTCTGTGCAAAGTTAGAAAGCAGCTCCCTCCACACTGCAAGCTGTGAGTCTGTCCTTCCTGAGGGAGCCAGGAAATAGCTGGCTAGTTCCCTATCACTGCAAAGCCTTAGCCACACCTGCACTGCCACTGACATCAATGTCTGCTTGGTGACCTCAGTCACATTCTCTAGACACTTACCTATGGCTCCCTTTGGACTTGTGGGGATACAGGCCACAGTTACACTCCAGCTTTGGTCCAGTGTGCTGGAACTGGCTGATGGTGGGTCACAACATTGGGGATTAAAGCTTCAGGAATTATTGGGCCAACTATCACTAACATTAAACTCTGTCGGCTAGCACATTACCTTAAATAAACACATAAAATTATATGCAGAAACAAGGAAAGTAGTATAGTTGCTTTCCTACATTTTGCTACTATCTATGTTATATAAAATAATTCATTGTAAAGTCAGTCCCTATCTGCTACCTTGGGCAGACTACTGCAGTTTTTCATGGCGGGGATGAGGACACGGAACTCGTGGCGGGAGTGTTATGGAATTCTACCCCTATCACCTTACGACTTTGTAAATAAATATTAAATCATTGTGGCGTGGTCATATGTTGTTGATTTTTCAGGTGGTTTTGTTATTTTGTTTTATTTGTTTATTATTTATTCATTGCCACCAGAGTCATTGCTAGGGGCTTGTTGCCAGCACTATGAATCCACTACTCCCGGCAGTCATTTTTTCCTTTTTTTTTTTTCCTTTCTGTTTTTATTATTTGATAGAGACAGAGAGAAACTGAGAGGGCAGGGGGAGCTAGAGATGGAGAAAGAGAGACACCTGCTGTCCAGCTTCTCTGCTCATGAAGCAGGTGGGGCAAAAGGCTGGAAAAGTGTGCACTCTACCAGGTGAGCCGCCACCCAACCCTCGGGTGGTTTGGTTGCTGTTTCTAGCTGACCTGGAAGAGTGAAGTGAGTCTGCTGTCACTCCAAGGGCATGCCTCAGGAAGTCTCATTGCTTCTAACACCATTCATCAGTCGAGATTATTTAGCCAACTAGTAACCTACTTGTAACAGACTAAATCTAATGTAACAGACTAAATTGTCCTCTGGGAGAGGAAATGATACTAACCTAACACTACTCCATTGTGACGCACAGACAAATATTTAAATTACACAGGCTCAGAATGAATTGAATATGCAGCGCTAGGAATTCAGGTTGTACAGATATCATGGAAGAAACCATTTACACAGAGCCTCAGCACACTTGAATGCAGTACATTCTTTATGCAGCTAGGCTATAAAGGCCCCTAAATCAGAGAGCCACATGAAGAGTTGAGTAGTCTGGAAACAAGCAAATAATTTTACACTTTACAATGGGTACCACTCCCCTAGATCATGTTTTGGTTCTAAGTTTAGGGGCTTATTTATCAGAACAAAACAATAGTTTTTTTTTTTTTTTTATCTGATCCTATGATGTTCAGAACTCTGTAGCTTCTACGAATTGGAAACTGAGCTTATAAAGCCAGCATTCTTTCAACAGATTGTTACTTGGTATTTACTATAGCATTTACATTTGTATTATGTATCAGAGCCAGGCTCACACAATTATCTTCCAAAAATATCTAAATAATTACATGAGATTGTCAGATAGAAGCATGCATGCTCTACTTAATCTCATTAATTATTCAGGTGTTAGCTATTATGTCTCGAGCATTAGCATAGGGCTAGAGAATATTGAAATGCAAGGGATACAGTGACCTCTGCCTCAAAAGTTCATCATCTAGGGTCGTGGGGAGACCAAGTCACATGTAAACTCCTTCATTGTGAATGAAACCGAATCATCCTTTCAGAGATATAGAAAAAGAAAGCAATACAGTTACATTCACAAATAATTATTTGTAAAAAGGCGATACTCTGAATCTCTGAACTTGAGTTATATATTTCTCTTTCTTATTTCCTCTCTCTCTCTCTGTGAGATTAATGCCTCAAGCATGTATAATTTCACCTTTCCTGTGTGAATGTTTCCATTCTTTTTATTTCCAAGAGAGAGGGAGAGACACTCTGGTGCCAGTGCAGCTTCCTTCAGTGGTCTGGCCTTCCAGTGTGGTACAAGATACTCACCCATCTGAAGGCACCATCGTCCACCCCCTTCACTGCTTTAACATGCAGAGGTAGGTGACTGCTCTTCCGTGAGCACTTAGTGTGAGCTTGGCACCAGTTATTATACTCCTGTGAGTGGTTGATAGTGGTGCCAGGAAGAATTAGGCAGTTATCAGTACAATGTATCAGGCACCAGTTTTTATACTCCTGTGAGAGTGGTTGATAGTGGTGCCAGGAAGAATTAAGCAGTTATCAGTACAGTGTATCAGTTCTTCTTCCTCCTCTTCTTTCTTTCTCCCATTTGGCAGGCAAGAACTCATGACCAATTAGAAGCTATTAATTCAAAGATTACAAGTCTCTCACCAACAGAAGTTGAGTAAGAAGATCTGAAAGGGAAACTAAAAGCAGGACCTGACCAAATTGTAAGTAGGGCACCAAAGTCAAAACCCTGTGGTGAGGGGTAGACATGCAGCTTCCTGGGCCAGTGGGGGGGTGGGAGTGGGTGGGAGGGATGGGTCATGGTCTTTTGGTGGTGGGAATGGTGTTTATGTACACTCCTAGTAAAATGCAGTCATATAAATCACTAGTTAATTAATATGAGAGGGGGAAAATTAATTGTATGTCTCGAAGTTTTTCAAAACACAAACTGAATCTTTTCTCAATATATGCAGTGTAATTGATATGCAGACTCTCTCAAAAGCCTAGACCAAGTAGATCAGAAGCAACCAATAGCACAGCTATATACAAGATACTGGGTACTGTACAGCAAACCCTAACAAAAGGACTTTTCAAAGTTAACCCAATTACCAAATAATGTGATGATAACATTAACTATCCATTGTCTTTTTGAACCCTAAGACAGCAGGAACCTCACATCTCCATTATAGAGCCTCTACTTCCCCCAGTCCTGGAACCATTGGATAGGGCCCACTTTCCCGTATGCCTCTCCCAATCCATATCAAATAATATTGCATCTGCTGATCACAACCTAACCAACACAATGATTGCCACCTCAACATGCTTCACTTCAGACTGTGTCCAGAGACTTCACATGTGGATTGACAACCCTTCAGCTTCATTACTCGAGTGAGACCTTTCCTTTCATAGTATACTCTAATTCCATCTCAGGTGGTTCACTTTCTAACAAAGTCCCAAAACCTAGATATACACCAGTTTCTGTGAGAGAGAGCATATGTTCACACATATCCATAAACTACTGCAAAATATATACCTGAAAGCAGAAGTACACTAGAGTTTGCAGTGAGTACCCCCTAACACTTCCTCTCCACTATTCCAAGCTTTGGGTCCATGATTGCTCAACAACTTGTTTGGCTTCATATGTTAACTCTCTTTTCAGTCACCAGGTTCCAGATGTCATCAGGATGCCGGCCAGGCTTCCCTGGATTGAAGACCCCACCAATGTGTCCTGGAGCTCCGCTTCCCCAGAGACCCACCCTACTAGGGAAAGAGAGAGGCAGACTGGGAGTATGGACCGACCAGTCAACGCCCATGTTCAGCGGGGAAGCAATTACAGAAGCCAGACCTTCTACCTTCTGCAACCCACAATGTCCCTGATTCCATGCTCCCAGAGGGATAGAGAATGGGAAAGCTATCAGGGGAGGGGGTGGGATATGGAGAATGGGTGGTGGGAATTGTGTGGAATTGTACCCCTCCTACCCTATGGTTTTGTTAATTAATACTTACTTAAATAAAAAAAATTAAAAAAAACAAGTCTCTCACCATCAATATTTCTGGCAACATCCCTGTTCCTCTCTCCTGCTATGTTTTCTGCTTGGGGTTTTTGTTTAAGCCAAAAGTTGACTCTACTCTTCAAGAGCTGAAAAGTAAAAATAGTTAATATAAAATGAGCACTCAATGCCTAAACAGGTAAGAGAAAGTATAAGATCATACGATAGAGAGAACTAAAAAAAGTTGGAAAAGGGCAAGAGACTGGGCCATGTAACCAAATAATGGTCCATTTGGTTAATATCACAGCACCTCATCATCTGGGACCTTAGTCAGGGAATGCTTGGATTCCCATACACATATGATGGGCCTAGACCTCTGAAGGGTCCCTCTCTCTACCACCACTGGTTGCTTCCATAAGGAACGGCATCTTGTGGACCCTCCAGGACCTTGTCCTCACCATAAAGCAATGATGGTAGGGAGAGCCCCAGTTTCTGAAGGGAGGCTGGGAGTATCCTGCCCTGCCACTTGAAAAAAACTGGTCCTGAAATGACTGCAGCCTGCAGTGTTCCCAGTTGTGACCATGAGCTATAAGCTCAGACCCACAGGGACTTAGAGGTCACACAGGCTCTTGTGCTCAATATATATATATGCCCGGGAGCAGGTGGAGGGTGGTAAATGACTAAGTTTAGGCACAGAATTTTTTTTTCAAGAACAGGAGCTGCTTCCTGCCCTCCTCCAACTTTCTAGCCTTTTTTCTCTACACTGACACCATTCTTTCAGACAATATTCTCATCCAACCTCTGGCTAGCTACTAAACTCAGGCAAAACTACTATAGTTGTGTTCCCCCAGGAACATGCCTAAAATGGATTTCCTAGCTTTTTTTTTTTACCCTAAAACCCCTAATCTCATCTGCTGGACCCTACTTTTTGATTCCTGTTCATTAGCCATTTTGTTTCAATTTAGGTCGTGCTACCTTCCAGACTCCAAGTTACAGATGCTACCATGACTCCCTCCTGACTTCCTGGGCAGACGACCTCACCAATGTGTCCTGGACTCTTGCATCTCCAGAGCCCTGATCCACTAGGAAGAGAAAGAAACAGGGGTATGGATTGACCAATGCCCATGCTCAGCGGAGAAGCAATTAAAGAAGCCAGAACTCCTACCTTATGCTCCCCCCAAACAGCCTTGATCCAAACTCCCAGCAGGGGAGAAGTGATAGGATGAAGATAAGAGAACCCTGAACTCCAGCTCCATCAGCACCCAGAGAGAGAGAAGGAAAAAGGAGAGGGACATATAGAGGTAGTTAGGATGTCCTGAGTAGCCTGAAGGGGAAGAGAGGATTGAATCAGAAGAAAGGGGGGCAATTATGTATAAATGTGGATAGAAATGGTTGGTCCATGTCTACAACCTAGGGGAACTGTGGTGGATGGCAGTGGGGCAATGGGAGATCCAGAACTCTGGCTGTAGGAATGGTGTGGATTCAAACCCCTGTTGACATGTAATTCTGTAATTTAAAATAATTATGTAATAAAATAATAATAAAGTAAAATTTAAACCCATAAAATATTTTTTATATATACTAGAATGCAAATTCCATGTTAGTCCATAAGATCTAGACTTAAGTAGTAACATTTTCTCTAGAAGGCCTTAAGGAACATTATTTATGTTTAAGGGTAATTTTTAAATTTCCTATAAAGAGCAGCCTATGTGTTAAAGCATACATTTATATATGTCTTCATGATCATTGTAAATATTACTTTCTCATAGGACCTTGCCCTCAACTTGAATCAACAACGGTAGAGAATGTTCTCTCCTCGAAAGGAAGGATGGACAACATACTTTATGCTACACTTCAGGCAGATGGGTTGATATTGGGGCAACTTGGAATGTTCCTACTCAAGAGCACAGAATGGGAGGTCAGACCTACAGGGATGCAGAGGTCACATAGGCTCCTAAGCTAAATATGGGCCCCAGATCACATCAAATCGATGGGGTTTATAGTCAATAATATGTATACCCCTTTCCCATATTAGGGAGCTACTCTCTTCCCTGATCCAGCTTTCTGGTCCTTTTTCCAGCCATGACATCATCTCCCCAGACAATAACTTGGATCCACCTGCATATCAGATTTCAGACTCAGAGAAAAAAAACACACACACACACAACAAAACTAGTATAGCCACAGGCCCTTTGCAATGTAACTAAAATATGCCTACTAGCTATCTACAAAATGGAGGACCCCCCCCCCCAACTCTTCATCTGCACAATTCCAGCCTTTAGGTCCATGATTGTTCAACAATTTGTTTGGCTTTGTATGTTAACTCTCTTTTCAGCCAACAGGCTCCAGAGGCTAGCATGATGCCAAACAGACTTCCCTGGACAGACAATCACACCATGGGTCCTGGAGCTCCGCTTCCCCAGACCCCCACCCTACTAGGGAAAGAGAGAGACAGGCTGGGAGTATGGATCTACCTGTCAACGCCCATGTTCAGCGGGAAAGCAATTACAGAAGCCAGACCTTCCACCTTCTGCACCCCACAATGACCCTGGGTCCATACTCCCAGAGGATTAAAGAATAGGAAAGCTATCAGGGGAGGGGATGGGATACGGAGTTATGATGGTGGGAACTGTGTGGAATTGTACCCCTCTTATCCTATGGTTTTGTCAATGTTTCCTTTTTATAAATAAAAAAAATATTACTTTCATTGTTAAAAATATTAGCAAACAATAGGTGGCATAAGTGAGTTGCTAACTGGTATGACCAAAGGGTAAAGTAAGTCAGTGAGACCTGAGATCATTCAAGATGATAATCACTTGAAGCAGCTGTTCTCAGATGTGGGCAGAAGGGACCTTTGCTTTGACTATCAAGAATCAGTAGATTCTACATCAAACAGATACTGACACACAGGATGTTCTGCTTTGTTTGGGGGCATTTAAGAAAAAATTTTGAAAGTTTGCTAACAACCTGAACTGTGATAAAAATCATAAGAGATGAACACTGAACTACTTGGGATGGAAATTGTGTGTGTGTGTGTGTGTGTGTGTGTGTGTGTGTGTGTGTGTGTGTGTGTGTATTGAGTATGTGTATTGGGAAGTTGGGAAGCTGAAGAGATGAGAAAATTATAACTTTTGTCTGAAGAAAGAATGACTGCTTTTGTTTAAGTTTTGCTGTTCCAAAACTTTTGAAAGTGGGTGGCACAGTTTAGAACTGCCTAAAAGTTCTGAGTCAGAAAAGTGATATGTAGGGGGAGGAAAAATGTTCTTTCTGGTTTTTGGAATGTTGGACTCAGTCTGTTTCCATCATCACTTCAGTCAGGTCTTGTCGCCCCACGCTACGACCTGCCATCACCCTGGTTTTCACATTAGGACCTATTAGAACTTGGGCTTTCGACAGCAGGCCTGACAAGAGAAACTTGTTACTTATTCTGTCTCCAGACACCTTTGTATATAGCAAATAAAAGGTTTTAGGTGAAGTTGGAAGAATTAAGGGAGGGTTCAGCTGGGTCTTGAGAATAGTTTGACTTATATTTCTTACATATTTAGAAATGTTTGTGGGTTTCTTATTCTGGAGTCTGCAAATGTTTGAAGAGGGCAAAAAGCATGCTAAGCTGGCCATTCATCTCATTACTTGCTGGGGTAGTGTGGGGGTGCCTCTTCCCAGGTGTGTGCTCTTTGGGTTGGAGAAAACTCGACCGGAGCCAGCCTGGGCTGCTACTCAGCGACGCAAGGGAGATGACTCAGGAACCAAGCTCGTGGCGAGGCAATGAAGTGTCTTTCTTGATCAGAGAGCCACAGCTTTTAAAGTTCCAACCTGGAAGTGGCAAGTCAGAACCAGAAATGGCTAGGAAAGGGGTGGAGAAAAGCAAAATGGAGCTGGAAAGGTAGGAACTTCCTTAGCAACTGTTGTGAGGGTTTTAAGTGGTAGGATTAATTAATACTCTGGAGGCAGGGAGGGTCTTGAGGGCAGAAATAAGATAGATCAAAGGAATGGAATGGGTGGGGATCTTTCAGGCAAAACAATGATTATGTAGCTAGACCCTAGTATCAGGAATGCAGGGTGCTTTGTGAGCCCTGCTGAGCTCAACCACATCCTCACAATTTCCCGACAATTACTTACAATTTAAACTTAAATTTTGGATATGTAGTAGAATTCAAATTACCTCTTAATCAATAAAAACTTTTAGTCATAAATAACATTTTCTCCGAAATATCTTGGGGCATCATCTGTCTTCTCAATAGGAAAATAATTCTGTTTCAGAATTCTTATTCATATTGTCTCAAAGAGAGTATTATTATTACTAAATTTGAGCAAGAATATTAACCCAGAAAGGAGATTTAAAAAAACTAAATGTTAAGCCAGGTAACAAGGACTTGTGAAGGTGAAAGATCCCAGTGACTGATGTGTAGCAGAAACTAGAGGGGGCAAGAAGAAAGCAAAGAGACCTGTCAAAACACAGGGCATGAATAACAATAGGTCTGGTCACCTAGTGTTCTTTCTACACATTTTACCTCCTCTTGTGAGAACTGACATTTTTTTAACTATCTTTTTTTTTCACTCTTTGATACCTATCATCTATTTTCTCTCTCTTTTTAAAATTTATTTCATTATCTTTATTTATTTATTGATACAGACAGCCAGAAATTGAGAGGGTAGGGGGAGATAGAGATGGAGAGAAACAGAGAGATACCTGCAACACTACTTTACTACTCATCAAGCTTTCCCCCTACAGGTAGGGACCAGGGACTTGAACCCAAGCCTTTGTGCACTGTAATATGTTCTCTCTCTTTCTTCATCACTAGGGCTTCACTGAAAAGGGCTGATTTCTCCAAAGACAAAGAGGGAAAACTGTCAAAAACTGTATTTTTAAAAAATTCTCCATAGTAGCCTTTCATACTATAACTATCCCTGTTACATTAATTACATTTGCAATACATGCATATTTATACTTAAAACTTATATAGAATACTACTACAGTGCACAAAACAGTACAGAGTAGTATAAAATAAATGTTAACAGAAATAATTATAAAACCCAAATATAAGTAGAATTGTTAAAACTATGTCTCTATACTGATAAAGATGGTTCCATGTACCCCTGGAGGGTATGTTTTCCACTTTTTACACATGACTAAAGTATCGGAAGTTTAATTCTTAATTACAGTACAGTTATCTGTCCTTCCACAGGAACTGTAAGGACCACTGTAACCTTTTTTGAAAGAACATCCTCTGAATAGCTTTTGTGGTTTGGAGATCACATTCAGGCCAGAGATCAGTTAAACACAGGAGCAGAGAAAAGATTGAGAAGTGAAGCAGTACTGCAAGTGTGTTTTTCTCTCCCTCCCTATCTCCCCTTCCCTCTCAATTTCTGTGTCTATAAATAAAAATAAAATAAAAGTAAAGTAGAAAAAAAAAAGACTGAGAAGGCATTGGTGAGAAGGAGGAAAAAAAATGAATCTGAGGCTCATCCAAAACAGATGTGTGTGGACTGAAAAGTAACTGGAAAGCAAAATAAAGAAATATTCTGCACCACCTTTTAATTTCGACATGTTTCTGATCAGCTAATCATGACATTGTTTTCTTTCTGTATCCTATCTCAACTACTTTTTTGGAAGTAGAGAGTAATTTTTTTCCTACCCAATTCTGTTAAGGGCAGAAATACAGGAAGTACCTAAGGGGGACACAAACACTGCTGTACCACACAGGAACACATATTCCCCAGGCACACCTGTGTGCTGGGGGAAGGAAACTGTTGCCCAGGAAATGGAAGTGGTGACAGGTGTGGCTTGTAAAAGTGAAGGCGGGGCTTGGGCTTTATACACTAGACCTGTGGGCGTGGCTTTAAGAGCTCTAGGGGGCCTTTCTCTCTCTCTTTTTCTCTCTCTCCCTCCTCTCACTCACTCTAGCCCTAACATGTGAATGTTCTCAATAAAGTTATTCAATTTTCTTGAATAAAGTTTAAAATTCCTGAAAAATCATGCTCTCTCCTCAATTCTTTGTAGAGATGAGGTGTGATGAACTTTTTAAGTGTTGTGGAAACAAAGGGACAGTAAATTCCTCCCAATACAATTCCGTCTCTAAACATTCTCATATCTATGTCTAGATCTATTACCATCTTCATCTCCACACTCCTATATGCAGACGAATGAGCTCCTGTCTGTCCATCTATCATTTCTCATTCTCTCTCTCCGTATATTTCTATATGTAGATACATAGGTATAAAGATACACATACACACACGCACGTGGGAAATCTTCACTTAGCAGATGGATGCATCAAAATTTGAACAAGACACTTTGATGTGGTTTCTTTGTGAATGAGGAGAGATTATATTCAATTGCTTAGTTCAAGACATTTACTGTATTATCACTTCTGTCTTTGTTTTCCACTACTGATATGCAATGAATGCAGATGTATAATGGATGTTTAATTAGGTAAGTGTACCAAATGTACATAAAAAGTAATACAGGAACGTTCCAAGCTGCCCCAATGTCAGGACCCATCTTCCTCAGGTGGAACATAGAGCATGTTGTCCATCCTCCCTTTGGAGGATGGAACATTCTCTGAGGTTGTTGATCCACGTTGAGGGCAAGGTCCTAGGGAGAGAGAGAGAGAGAGAGAGAGAGAGAGAGAGAGGCAGGCTGGGAGTATGGATCCACCTGCCAACGCCCATGTTCAGCAGGGAAGCAATTACAGAAGCCAGACCTTCCACCTTCTGCACCCCACAATGACCCTGGGTCCATACTCCCAGAGGGATAAAGAATAGGAAAGCTGTCAGGGGAGGGGATGGGATATGGAGTTCTGGTGGTGGGAATTGTGTGGAGTTGTACCCCTTCCTATCTTATGGTTTTTGTCAGTGTTTCCTTTTTTTTTTAATAAAAATTAAAAAATAATAATACAGGGGCTCAGGCAGTGGTGCATAGGGTTAACTGCATATAAGAAAGTGTGAAAACCCACACAAGGATCTGGGTTTGAGGCCCTGGCTCCCCACCTGCACAGGAAGGGGGTTGCTACACAAGTGGTGAGGTAGGTCTGCAGATTTCAGTCTCTTTCCTTCTCTATCTTCTCCTCCTCTCTCAATTTCTCTCCATCCTATCCAATAAAAATGAGAAAAGTCTTCCAGGAGCAGTGGATTTGTAGTGCGGGCACCAAGCCCCAGTGATAACCCTGGAGGAAAAAAAAAAAAAACATAAGAAATTCTGAGAACAAGAGTTAGGAAAGAGGTAAGCATATGAGAATAGATGGCAGATGATTTAGGTACGGGCGGTTTTTATATGAATTTAAAAACTGGGAGGAGTCCTGCAGGTAGCACAGCGGGTTAAGCGCACCTGGCACGAAGCACAAGGACCAGCCTGAGGACCCCGGTTCCAGCCCCCGGCTCCCCACCTGCAGGGGAGTCGCTTCACAAACGGTGAAACAGGTCTGCAGGTGTCTGTCTTTCTCTCCCCCTCTCTGTCTTCCCCTCCTCTCATTTCTCTCTGTCCTATCCAACAATGATGACATCAATAACAACAACAATAATAACTACAACAACACTAAAAAAAAATCTTAAAAATTCACAGGTCCTAGAAAAGGATAACAGGACCAGGTGGGGGTTGTATTGTTAAATGGAAAACTGAGCAATGTTACGCATGTGCAAACTACTATATCTACTGCCAACTGTAAAACGTTAATCCTCCAATAAAGAAATAAAACAAAGCAACAAAAGGGAAAATAAATAATAAAAAAATTTAAAAATAAGAAATGCAGAAACTCAAAGGAAAGGGGGAAAATGCTGTTTACTGAGGAATGAGCAGGAGCAACATAAAGATAGTTCAGTAATCTTCTGAGATAAGACTTTACTTTTAGATAGAGGTGGGGGTTGGGGCAGAGGAAGGATGAGAGAGGAAAACTACAGCTCTGAAGCTACCTTGAGCGAGGAGGGGGCCGAGGGAGCGATTTCTTTGGCCCCAGTGACTCAGTGATCTTTAAGGATTAAAAAAATTCTTTAGATAATATTCTTGACGAATGCATGCATAGGAAATATGTGACAATGACTATCTTGGATATCATCATTTCCCAATAAATCAAGAGAAAGAACATTTCCTTGAATGTAAGTGCTGGTTGCCGTTTCTGTCCTTAGGAATAGGCTATTTCACGAAACAACTCCATCTTACTTCAAGCAGGTAGGATAGAAGCCTTCCCCTTACTGGTAGTGTCACAACAAGCCCAGTTTTACTCTCCTGTGCCCAGGTTCACAACTGGCTGCTTAGTTTTTCCTAATAAATCAATAATTAAGGAATCAGCTCTCTCCTTTAAACATTGTGGTAGGAGAGCTCGACCCGCAACATGGCCACAAGCCAGAACTGAGCAGTGCTCTGGCCTCTCTCTGTATCTCTTTCAGTAAATAAATATTAAAGAATATAAAATAAAATAAATGAGGGGCTAGGCGATGGTGCACTGGGTGAAGTGCACACAGTACAAAGCATGAGGATCCTGGTTCGAGCCCCCGGCTGCCCACCTGCAGGGGTGTCGCCTCACAAGTGGTAAGGCAGGTCTGCAGGTGTCTATCTTTCTCTCTCCCTCTTTTATCTCCCCCTCCCTTCTCAATTTCTCTCTGTCCTATTAAAAAATAACTAAAATAATAAAAAAAATAAATGGCCACAGGAGCAGTGAAGTATAGACACAGAGCCCTAGCAATAATCCTGGAGGCAAAATAAAATAAATAAAATAAAATAAAATAAAATATATGGCATTGTACATAGACTCAATATCATGACAGTCATTTGCTTTGTAATCTTAGAGACATTAATATGTAGAAGTCAGAGGGGCTGTAAGGCAGCTGTGGAGTGAAGATAGCAGAATGCTCCTGTTCGTGAGGAGAGTACCCCTATCATCAAATCCACTGTCATCTGGGACACACAGTTCTGTGATCTGCTAGATTCTTTTGTTGATAGTTATTCCCTCATTTTTACAAGGTGAAATAAGAAATTTCAGTGAGATAAAATCCCAAGCAAATAGACTAACAAAATCAGATTATTTGTGAAGCTTTTTTGCTGCCAAAAAAAAAAAAAAAAAAAAAGTATGTCTTGCTTCAATATGCTTCCTGAATCTTAAATTAGTATTTCCAAAGGAGATTTTACTATCCAATCCGTTCAGAATCAGCTGCCTTGACTCAGTCCTACATCTCCAGCCACATGGGCTTCCTGGGATTCTAACTTCCATCCTGATGGATTGGCTGCATTCCAATAACCCAGGACAGGAGAATCTGCCAAATTATCTCAGGCAAAGAATTCTCTGTAGGTGACATTGATGAGACAACTTGAGAAGCCAGCTGTGATGTGGGTGGAAAACCCACACTCACTGTCCTGAAAGGTTGGACTTTATTGGCTTTCAATCTCCCTGCCATTTGCAGAAGGAGCATAATGGCACTGTTGTCTCTTTGCCAGCTTTTAGAAGCTATGAGAATCTACTTGTGTTTTTAAACCTATCTAAGAACCTTTTTCATATATCCCTTTGCCTGGGTGCAGAAAAAAAATCAGACCCCATTCTCTGAAAATACATGATTATGTATGCAGTCTTTGACATATGAAAATTTCTCTATTTAGGATTAGGACGGTATCATGAACTTTCTGGACCAGTCCACAAAAATTCAAGCTAACTTGTAATCTGACAGAATCAGACCTAAAAGGAACCGTAGTTCCAAGTCTTAATGATGAGTTTAGTGACAATTTGTAAACCGAATTCCTTCCAGTCTTGAAGATGGGAGTTCTGTAATAGTAAAGTGTTGGAGAAGGGGTCTAGCGATTTATTTAGTTCAACAGTGACTACATATTTACAACAATATCACTGCTCTCTTCCAACGTCCTTGTTTTGTCTACTTGATTAATGTATCATTATTATTTATCTAGTATTATTAATTTGTCTAGAACATTGATTTATCTTGCTTGCTTAAAAAATTTCAGGAATTTACAGATTTGGCTGTCCCTAACGGAAATATTCTTCCCAAATCTTGGCAGCTTTTAAAAAAAAAACCAGTCTTGCTTTTATTTCCTCTATGAGACCGTAACTTCCTAGCAGAGTCAGTCATTCCCTCGTTTTTCACAACTCTGGAAACATGTAACTTTTCATGTTATTTTTGAATCACTCTTTATTTTTATTTTTTCTTCCAGGGTTATTGCTGGAGCTCGGTGCCTGCACTATGAGTCCACTGCTTCTGGAGGCCATTTTTCCCATTTTGTTGCCCTTGCTGTTACCCCTTGTTGTTGTCATTGCTGTTGTTGTTGTTGGACAGAACAGAGAGAAATCGAGAGAGGAGGGGAGATAGAGAGGGTGAGAGAAAGACAGACACATGCAGACCTGCTTCACCACTTGTGCAATGACCCCCATGCAGGTGGGGATGCAGGGGCTCGCACAGGGATCCTTCCGCGGATCCTTGTGCTTAGTACTATATGTGCTTTAACTAGTGGCCCTCTGAATCAGTCCTTACAAGGGTGATGATTCATTATAAATTCTTCAATGTGAGTTCCCTAGTCACAGGTAGACACTGTGGCTTGAATGTTTTTGTGTTCTTAGAACCCAGAGAAATAAACTTTTTTCTTATATTCTTGATAATTCTAGATTTAAAAAAATATTCCTACATAAATCTACTGGGAATAGAAGTATTTTATGACTAAAACAGTTTGAGGGGACTGGCCGTAGTGCACCAGGTTAAATGCACATAGTGCAAAGCACACATAGTAGGAGTGCAAGAACCAGCGCAAAAATCCTGGTTCGAGTCCTCGGCTCTGAGTGCTCGGACTCCTCGGCTCCCCACTTGCAGGGTGTGTGTGTGGGGGGGGGGGTCACTTCACAAGCGGTAAAGCAGGTCTGGCGCTGTCTGTCTTTCTTTCCCCCCTCTGTCTTTCCCTCCCATCTCAATTTCTCTCTGTCTTATCCAACAACAACAACAGCAGCAACAACAATAGCAGCAGAAAAAATACAGCAGCCAGAAGCAATGGATTCTTAGTGAAGAAACCAAGCCCAAGAGAACCCTGAAGGCCAAAAAAAAGAAAAAAACCCTGAATATTTTCTTTAGTACAGAATGTCAGTACCGTGTCTAAAATGCTATGCATAGAGAAACGTCTAAGTCAAGACATAATTCACTTTTAAAAAATGCAACTTTCTTGCATGCCTACTTATATAATACAAAACAGTGCTCCATACTATAAACATAGAGAACTTAATCTATAGCATAATTCTGGCAAGAAAGAGCATCAATATCTACATGTTATTTGATATCAAAAACTGTCGTGGTTCTCTGGGTGCCTGAGAGCAGAGTCTTGTTTGTGTCTCGGGACCGGGGACTAAACTTCATTGCACTTTGCGGAGTAAAGGCAGGAGGAGTGCGGAGTAGCAGGCACACAGTGTACATAGTACAATCAGGTTCTGCTGCATGTTCTGCCAGATGTCTTCAGGGGATCTCTGCCCCATCTCTCAAGTGAGCTCACTGTCCCTCCATGTGCTCAGTACATGTACATACAGCTATGTTAAGCATAAACATCTTGACTGACCTCTCTCCTAGTATGTAGACCACTCTATATCACACTTGTTATCTCCAATTCTAGTGATTATATCAGATTCTATGTTTACTCTGCAAATCCTGACTTTACTCCAAGGATATACAAAGAATTTCGGACATCTGTTATAATACATAACTTAGTGATTAAGAAAAATAGTCCAACAGAAAATAATAGGCATTATAATTCAATGGTATAGCAGGAAATCAGGAGTTCTCCAACAATGTGATAAATCTTTTAACAAGTGAAATGAAAAAAAAAAAGATCTTATAGAAAAGAAAATCTAAATTCTGTCCCAAAGTCTGCTTTTCTAACAGAACTAATTGTTATGTACATTTCCCCTCTCTTCAGTTTGCCAGGACTTTGCTACATGATTCAAGTAGTAGACGGCTTGTTTCGACAAATTGTTTAAAGAATGAGTCAAAGGACTAATTATAGGCATGCATTTTATGGCTTCTGAATGCCAATACAACTAGGTAAACATTCCTTTTTATTAAGTTTGAAATCGGCTCAGGGTTATATGAGGGTATATTTAACACAATAATGATGTCTGGTCTTCTTACACTGGAAGTATCTTCTAAAACTAAATTATTAATACAATATTTGTGTGTTATGTGTTTATGTATATATAATCATGCATATATAATGCCTATGTGCCATATATTATTTTTTCTCCTTGCTTTTCTTCCATTTCAGAAATTGGCTCCCTTGGGGTATTTTTTCCTTTTCCTAAAGTATTATCACTTTTTTAAAAAGTCATATCTGACTTTGGTGACAAAAAGTCTGCCTGACTTAATCCTCAAGGCACCATAAAGCAATTGGAGACTGGTTTTCCTAACATGTATGTGTCTCTCTGGGGGAAATATAAACTTCCTCAAATGATGAGTTCTTTGATTCCTCTCAGCCTCCCAGAAACCTGGACTGTGCAAAGCACCAGGGGAGCAAGGTTTACAGCCTCTCATAGTTACTTTGTTAAATGCCATCTCCCAATAGCCTATTAAAGAAGAAGTGACCACCTCCACACCCCATGCAAATAACCTAAGGAGAGCCACTTTAGCCAACAAATCTTTTCAGCCCTCAAAGAAGTGACCACCTCCACACCCCATGCAAATACTAACCTAAGGAGAGCCACTTTAGCAAACAAATCTTTTCAGCCCTCAAAGGCAAATAAATTATTCAGCACGGCTTGGCTCACATACATATTCAATATATTCTCTCTAACTTAGGTGGAGAATAAGCAAATTCCTAAAAACTGAATAAACTTGGGATAAGAGGATGTTCTTACATCATTTTTAATTAATTTAATTAAAAATGTGAAAACCTAATACCACACCCTAGATATCTAAGTCCTAAAGACAAAGGAGAAATACACCTTAAACTGATGTCGCCACATTTAACTCTGCAGTTAATAGAAGACAATAATTATTTTGATGAAAGTGACAAATTGCTTGTCATGACAAGATTCAGGGATGCATTCATTAGAGAGGCAAAACCCACACTGATTTTTGGGCTAAAAGTTTATTACAACACTACATCTGTTCACCTCTGAGTTTCCTTCCTTATCAACTGTGAAAAGGAAGAACAAATATTCTACCATGAATATCTACTGTTTCTTTGGGATTGTGCTCACTAGCTCATTGGCCTTGTGTAACAACGGCGGTGGTCTAAAATTTGATTCCTTTATGGAAATATATAGCTATCAATACCCATGTTACAAACTTGAAGCACGATTTGACTCTCCTAGATCTTTTCCCTACCCCAAATGAATTGTTCTAGAATTTCGGAATAAGGACTTGTGAGCTACCTCAGGAGGAAAAGCAAAAGCTTTGCCGTGTGTGCAACCCAGTGCAAGTCATTAGCCCTCGCGGCACTGGGGGAAGCTCTGGCACCAGGACGATTCTCTTTATGTTTTTCTCTCCTTCCAAAAAAAAAAAAAAAAAATTAAAAAGGTTGACCCAGAGTAGTGAAGCCCCACAGATAACCACAACAATAACAAATAGTCTTTTTTGGGAATAAACAAATTGTTTACTACATAATAAAAAAAGACAACATTATACTGGGCAAGGACCCAGGTTCAAACTTTTGATCCCCTCCTGTGGTGATGGGAGGCATCACTAAAGGTGATGCAATGTTGCAGGAGTCTCTCTCTCTCTCTCTCTCTCTCCTGTCCCTCTCTATCTCCCCCCTATTTAATTTTTCTCTGTGTCTATCAAAAAATGGAAAAAAAAAGTCTTGCTAAATAATAAAGACAGAACAGAATGCTAAAATGCAAGTAATACAATAATAAAGCAATAAAATATTCATTATACATCTATTTTTTTTTCTAGTGAAGGAGAGATTTTCCTCACCTAGTTATGTCATCTCTCATCTGACATTTCTGCCAATAAATTCCTTGACCTACTGAGGAGGTAAATAAGAACAGCCGTTGACCCAAAACCAACTGTCCCCACCCTGTGCTAACTATAAAAAGCTGAAATGAAAAATGTTCGGGGTCACAAGACTTCCCCTGCATGGAGGCTCTTGTGACCCCAGCTTAAGCTTGCTAATAAAGGCTCTTGTATTTGCATGTGACTCTGGACTTCCTTGTGTGTGATCAGGACCCGAACTGCTGAGCGTAACATTTAGGGGCTTGCCCGGGATCCATCTCACTGAGGGAACACCAGCCTCACTGAGCCTTCAGGACGGGTCAAACTTCAGGTATATATATTTATCCTTATCAGTCAAGAGAGACCCCTTGGAGTTGAAGGTGGATGCACTGGGTGGCTCTGGGTCCAGGGTCCTGGGAGACATCCCAGGCCCTGCTGTAGGGTATTGGATCCCCCTCTCAAATTTTGAAGGGGAGAGTGGGCCGCGCACACGGAATGGCGAAAGGCCATCCTCCCACCTGTTGGTATTCTTTCAGAGTGTCAGCAGCCGGGCTGCTGGAGTTTCTTTGCGTGTGTTGTCTCTGTATTCATTATCAGTCTTGTCTTTCTTGAGTCCAAAATCCTGGGTCAGGCTACTTCAACTCCTCTGACTATGGTCCTGGATCATTTCAAAGAATTCAAATATAGGGCTCATAATTTGAATCTAGGATGGTCACTTATTGTCGAAGTGAGTGGCCAACCTTCTCTGCTGGTTGGCCCCCAGAAGGAACCTGGGACCTGCCTACTATCTATGCAGTTAAGCTCAGATAATGGTCCAGCCTTTGCTTTCCAGGTAACCCAGAACTTGATAGGTGTCCTTTGGGCAAAATGGAAATTACACTGTGCCTACAGGACCCAAAGCTCAGGACAGGTAGAAAGGATGAATAGAACTCTAAAGGAGACCTTAACAAAATTAATGATGGAGACTGGCATGACTGGGTAACTCTCCTTACTATAGAGTAAGGAGTACCCCCTATACTGCAAAGCTGACCCCATTCGAGATCATGTTCGGTCGTCCCCCTCCCATAATCTCAGCCTTGAGAGATAGACTTCACTGAGGTAAAACCGGGAAAATATGGGTATAAATATATGTTAATGTTTGTAGATACCTTTTCAGGATGAACTGAAGCATTCCCGACCAAGAGGGAGACATCCCAGATAGTGGTGAAGAAACTACTCAGAGATTTTTCCCAGGTCTGCTATGCCCACTCAATTAAGCTCAGCAAGCTCCAGTTGCTCCGCTACTCTGCTGACTCTTTCTCTCCTGGTGACCAGCCCCTGGCAGAAACAGAGATTGGCCCATGATTGGGCCCTAGAAGTCGCAAAAGACAAGGGGAGAATGAGGAGGTAAATAAGAACAGCCGTTGACCCGAAAGCAACTGTTCCTTGTTCCGTGTACACATCCCCACCTGTACCCACTCTGTGCAAACTTCCCCTGCGTGGAGGCTCTCGGGACCCAAGCTTAAGCTTGCTAATAAAGGCTCTTGTACTTGCATGTGACTCTGGACTCCCTTGTGTGTGATTGGGACCCCAACCTCTGAGCGTAACACCTACTTGATCTTTTCCCATCTGGCATCTTGGGTCATTTTTCTACCTGACAATTCGTTACTGCTTTGATAGAGCAGTGTACTTTTCTATAGTGCCCCACTACCCTGGTTTTCTCAAAAGCGCAAGCAAGTTAATCCTCTCACATTTAAATGTAGGATCAGAAAGACATCTGATGTATTGACACCTGTCTTGGGGAAATATGGAAATGCCTCCTGGTGACAGAAACAAGGTGTAAATCAACATTTCCTCAGCAGAAGTGACACTGAAGTTGAGAACACAACCAAACAAAAAGACGCCTGGATATTCCATGTGAATATACTCAGCTTACTTAGTCTCTTTAAAACTTTTTTTTTTGCCTCCAGGGTTATTGCTGGGGCTTGGTGCCTGCACCATGAATCCACTGCTCCTGGAGGCCATTTCTTACCCCCTTTTGTTGCCCTTGTTGTTGTAGCCTTGTTGTGGTTATTATTATTGTTGTTGATGTCATTTGTCGTTGGATAGGACAGAGAGAAACGGAGACAGGAGGGGAAGACAAAGAGGGGAGAGAAAGACAGACACCTGCAGACCTGCTTCACCAGCTGTGAAATGACTCCCCTGCAGGTGGGGAGCCGGGGGCTGGAACTGGGATCCTTATGCTTGTCCTTGTGCTTTGTGCTATGTGCACTTCGCCAACTGCACTACCACCTAACCTCCCTCTTTAAAACTTCTATCATGGGAAACAAAGAAACAAAACAAAAACCTCAGCACCAGTCACCTTTGAAGTGTTATATGTTGTTGGACCCATAACAGAACATTCTTTACTACACATACCTTGTGGGACATTTGCATTGCACTTTTGACTATTACAAACAGTGCTGTAGTGAACATAAATGTTCACAGATTTTTTTTAAAATATGTGTTTTTGCATTATTTGTATGGGTCCTTAGGTGAAGAACTGAGATTTTAGAACAGGTTCAATTCCAATATCCTAAGAACCCTCCAGAACAACTCCCCCAGGGGCTGGATCAATTTACATTCTCACCAACAGCTTAGCAAAAGGTTTTTTTTTCATCAACACATTTTCATCAGCACCTGTTATTTCTCCTCCTCCTCATCCTCCTTTTTTATTGGATAGAGACAGAAGGAAATTGAGAAGGAAGGGGGGAGACAGGGAAAGAAACAGTGACACTTGTGTCTACATCCCTACTCATGAAACCTTCCCCCTGCAGGTGGGGACTAGGGGCTTGAAGCCAGGTCCTTGCGCATTGAAATGGATGTGCTTAACCAGGTGCGCCACCTACAGGCCATGCCAAGCAAATAATAAAAGTGCCAGATGGGCTTCTCCTATAGAGTTTGATAAACGTTGAAATAGTGTAGTTTTTATCTTTATCTAAAAGTCAGTGGCACTTAACTGACACATTTCATCTGGTAATTTGTTTTAGAATGCATGCTTTGTTAGATAAAGCAAATATGTAAAATCAGTGGGTAGTTTTTATGATAGTGAATAACCCATGGATAGGGCTCACTTTCCCGTATGCTTCTCCCAATCCATACCAAATAATATTGCATCCGCCGATCACAACCTAACCAAAGCAACGATTGCCATCTCAACATGCTTCACCTCAGAGTGTATCCAGAGACTTCACGTGTGGAATGACAACCCTTCAGCTTCATTACTCGGGTGAGACCTTTCCTTTTATAGTACACTCTAATTTCATCTCAGGTAGTTCACTTTCTAACAAAGTCCCATAACCTAGACATACACCAGTTTCTGTGAGAGAGAGCGTATGCGCACACGTATCCATAAACTACTGCAAAATATATACCTGAAAGCAGGATTACACTAGAGTTTGCAGTGAGTACCTCCCCAACACTTCCTCTCCACTATTCCAATCTTGGGATCCATGTTTGCTCAACAAATTGTTTGGCTTTGTATGTTAACTCTCTTTTCAATCACCAGGTTCCAGATGCCACCAGGATGCTGGCTAGGCTTCCCTGGATTGAAGACCCCACCAATGTGTCCTGGAGCTCAGCTTCCCCAGAGACACACCTTACTAGGGAAAGAGAGAGGCAGACTGGGAGTATGGACCGACCAGTCAACGCCCATGTTCAGCGGGGAAGCAATTACAGAAGCCAGACCCTCTACCTTCTGCAACCCTCAACGACCCTGGGTCCATGCTCCCAGAGGGCTAGAGAATGGGAAGGCTATCATGGGAGAGGGTGGGTTATGGGGATTGGGTGGTGGAAATTGTGTGGAGTTGTACCCCTCCTACCTTATGCTTTTGTTCACTAATCCTTTCTTAAATTAAAAATTTAAATAAAAAAAAAAAAAAAAAAAAAAAAAAAGATTTTCTTTGTTTACTAATGAGAAAGATAGGAGGAGAGAGAGAAAGTACCAGACATCACTCTGGTACATGTGCTGCTGGGGACTGAACTCAGGACCTCATGCTTGAGAGTCCAATGCTTTACCCACTGTGCCACCTCCCGGACCACAATGGTGAATAGCTTTGCATGAAGCATTATAACTGTCACCCCCGTTATTTCTTTAAAAGAACATCTTTAATTTTTTTAATTTATTTGGATAGAGAAAAATGAGAGGCAAAGGGGATATAGAGATAGATGATAGATAGATAGATAGATAGATAGATAGATAGATAGATAGATAGACAGACAGACCTGCAGTACTGTTAACACCACTTAGTTTTCCCCCTGCAGTTGAGGACTGAGAGCTCGAACCCAGGTCCTGGGGCACTGTAGTGTGTGTGCTTATCCAGGTGAACCAGTGCCCAGCTCCAAATCTGTTCTTTAATAAATGACACTCTCACAAGTGGAAGGTAGTATTTTGTGTTGTATTGATTTGCCTTGTCAGAATCAGTGATTTTGGATATTTGCATATGCTTATTGGCCATCTGAATCTCTTCTTTTGTGAAAATTCTGTTCATTTCGAGGGTGGAGCTGAGTTTCCTGCAGGCTTCTCTCGATTCATACCAACGGATACTGCTCCTGCTGATCCAACCTACACAGTGAAACCAGTGCCACCTTGGGGTGCTTCATTTGGACTATCTGTGTCCAGAGACGTCAGGCGTGAAGTATCAACCCTCAAGCTTCATTACTCTGGTGAGACCTTTCCTAGCTCATAGGATTCCTTACTTCCATTTCGGGTGCTACACTTCTTAACAAACCTCAAAACCTACATATAGACCAGGGCCCATGAGATAGGGCATCTGTACATGTATCCGTAAGTTAGGGATAAGTTAAAGCAAAAGTACACAATAGTTTGTAGAGAGTCAATAAATAAAGTAAGCAAGTAGAAAAACTGAAAAGACACCTTAAAGTACCTAATGAAACAGTTTCTACTTAGACCTAGATACCTTCCTCACCTATCTCCTGTTACATGTCCCTCAGTCACTCCAAAGCTAGCCTTGTCAGACAAAGTAAGGACTACAAAAGCTGGATAAAGGCAAGAGACTGGCAGACTTTAATGATGACTTTTTAGTCACTGCCAGGCCACTTCACCACTGGGGCCCTAGTAGGGGACCTCTAGGATTCCCACACAGACATGATGGGCCTAGACTTCTAACAGATCCTTCTCACCACTGTCACTGGTCATTTCCATCAGGAACAACATAATGGACCCCTTTGTGGGTCCCTATAGGACTTTGCCCGAAATGTAAATCAACAACATTCAGAGAATGGAAATGTTCCATTCTCTGAAGGGAGGTTGGATAACATACTCTACCTATCACCCGAGGATGATGGGTCCTAAAATTGGGGCAACCTGGAATGTTCCTACTCATGACCACAGAATGTGAGCTCAGACCTACAGGGATGCAGAGGTCACATAGGCTCCTGTGCTGAACATGGGCCCTAGATCAAATTGATGGGGTTTACAGTTAACAATATTTATATATGTTCACCATATTTGGGAGCTACTCTCTTCCCTGATCCAGCTTTCTGGTCCTTTTTCCAGCTATGACACCATCTCCCCAGACAGTAACCTGAGTCCACCTGCATATGAGATGTCAGGCGCAGGCAAAAACTAGTAAAGCCATGGACCCTTTGGAACAGACCTAAAGTAGACCTACTAGCTTTTTCCAAAACGGAGACCCCCAAATCTACATCTGCAACATTTTTTCATTTAGTTTCATGATTAGTCAACAATTAGTTCTGTTTTTTATCTTAACTCTTTTTCAGCCACCAGGTTCTAGATGCTTCCATTATGCCACCCTGACTTCCCTGGGCAGAGGACCCCACTATGTGTCCTGGAACTCTGCCTCTCCAGAGCCCTGCCCCACTAAGGAAAGAAAGAGACAGGCTGGGAGTATGGATGGACCTGCCAACACCCATGTTCAGCAGAGAAGCAATAACAGAAGCCAGACCGCCCACCTTCTGCAGCCCATAGAGACACTGGGTCCATACTCCCAGAGGGAAAAAGAACAGGAAGCTATCAAGGTGGGGGGAGTGGATTAGATACAGAGTTCTAGAGGTGAGAATTGTGTGGAAATGTACCTCTTTATCCTATAATCTAGTCAATATTTCCATTTTATAAATGAAAATTTTTAAAAATTCAGTTCATATCCTTTTCTCATTTTAATAGGATTTTCCTATTATTGCTGTGTTTTGTGGATACCCTTTCTTTTCCTTTCTATTGCTTTAATAATGGTTGAAAAGACCGCAGGATAAGAGGGGTCCAACACCACACAATTCCCACCACCAGCATTCTGCATCCCATTACCTCCATTGGGAGCTCTCCTGGTTTTTATCCCTTTGGGAATATGAACCCAGGCTCATTGTGGGGTGCAGAAGGTGGAAAGCCTGGCTTCTGTCATTGCTTCTCCTCTGGACATGGGTGTCGGCAGGTCACCAGCCTTTTGTCTGATGTGTGTCGTGTACATTTCTTCTGCAACTTAGTAGAACATCTTTCTGTTTGGCTATGGTTCCTCTTGAGGCCCAGAAGCTTTTCAGTTTGATGTTGTCCTATTAGCTTAATACTGTTTTTGTTACTCAAGATATTTGGAAGCTGATATCGTAAACTGTTCTGCTAATATTTTTCGTCTATGTGCTTTATTGATTCTGGTCTTACATCCATGTCTTTGATCCTATTCAGTGAGATGCGATCATCTTCTTTCATTCTCCTGTATGTTGCAACCCAGTTTTTCTTATCAGCATTTATTGAAAAGACTCTTTTCTAATTTAATGTTCTAGGCTTCCTGATTGTAAAGTCATTGTAGATTTGCAAATAACAAGCTAGAAGATGAAATCTAGAAATCAGCCCCATTTATAACAGTAATAAACTGGATGAGCTATTTGGTAGTAAGTTTAAGAAAGGAGAAGAAAGACTTATATGTTGAAAATTACAAGTCGCTACTAAAGGAACAGAAGACAAAAAGGTATGGAAAGATATTTCAAGTTCACGGATTGTATGTTAAAATGATCATGCTACCCATAGCCCCCTCAGCATATATGTATATATGTGTATATATATATATATGTATATATGTGTATATGTGTATATATGTATATATGTGTATATATATATATATATATATATGATGTAATGCCTAACAAAGTCTCACTGAATTTATTTATTTATGAGAATAGAATAAATGTTACAGGTGTTTATCTGAAACCAAAAATAAAAAACAGAACTACCAAAGCTATCCTGAGAAAGAGTAAGAATGGAGGCATTACATTTCTTGACTTCAGACTATACTCCAGGTCTGTAATAATAAAAACCATATGGTACTGGAAAAAAAACAGACATGTGGATCAATGGAATAGAATTAAGAGCCCAGAAAAATAAATCAGATTTTAAATTACATTATCATAGTGGCCAGGAGAGTGCTATGTAATAAAGTCTATCACAATCGTAAATAGGTTATAGGAAATAACAGGGAACAGAACCAACACATGTATGTTTTTTAAACAAGACATTCTAGCAGACTTTCCCTAAAACAATGGAATGGGGGGCCCTAAGAAAGAAAGACATCACTGCACCCTTTGGCTTATGCCAGCATTCCCCTATCTGAGCTGATTCTTTCAGTTTCTGGGCTAGGGTGTCACTGACTGTGTTTCCTCTGACAGGGAATGTTGACAGTTTTGTAGCTAGATGGTCCCCTTCACTGTTGACCTCTAATGAGTTCTCAAAAGAAAGGTTAAAAGAGTAAAGCCAGGCCCGTCTAATAGAATTTCTTTTAAAACTTTCTGCTATTTTTCCATCACTAATTGAAGATCTGACTTTAAAAATGAAGCCAGATTAGCACAGAACATTCTGAATTCTTAATCAGAATGTAAGACTGCTGGCATCAAGTGTAGTGTGGAGCATATGCTATACATTAACCACATGGGAAATCAACCAAATGAGAAAAAAAGAGAAGAAAAATGTATGTTGTATTGGCATTTATTTATTTTGTCAGAGCACTGATCAGCTCTGGCTTATAGTAGTACAGGGAGTGAACTGAACAGTGAGTGCTTCAGGTGTGAGAGTCTGTTTCCAAAGCCATGATGCTCTCTCTCCCTAGCTCATACTGATCTTTAAGAAATTAGAAGTACAAAAGCAGATAGCAGTTCAGCCCATGTGAGACCACATATAACTCAATTTTCCAAGGCTTTAAGGAAGGTGTCAACCTTCAAGGATTGCAAGGATGTCTTTATGACTTGTATTTACTTGGTAAACACATGCATTGTATTTCAAACACAATGCCTGAGTTTTCACTGATATTCGGTTAGAAACTAGAGGAAAGGTGCTGGGTGTTAGCTAACCTAGTACAGCACACACATTGCTGTGCTTGAGGACCCAGGTTCAAGTCCCTGCTTCCCTCCCTCAGGCGTATGCTTCATGAGTACCGGAGCAATGTTGCAAGCTGGAAAAAAAAAAAAAAGAGAGACAGACAGACAGAAAGAAGGGGGAAGAAGATGGCATTGGGCTAGGGAAGCCATCAGCTCTGTCACAGTTTCTCATAATGCTTGAACCCAAAGTTGAAATGATGAAAACTTCAGAACATATTATAATAGAAAGATTCCCATATACCCCCAAATAGTTTCAATGCAATGAATACTTCTATTGCTGGAAAACATGACTTTATTAATGCTAATGATTTCTAAAATTATATGCCAGCAAATAGAGCACTTAAATTGCCTGGATCCACAGGGAGATGAGAGTTCTCAAATGTTATCACCACCTAATAGCAATCAGAATATTCGCAGCATGTTTATGCATGCAGTGGCCTCAAGCTCATCTATGTTGTGCAATTTCTATGCCAGCATCTCGGCGGGACACGTGAAATCCTTTAGCCCTGTCTGAGTTTTGTGCACAAATGCATTCCTTTATGTTGCAAATGGTTTAGAGAAAAATGGAAGGAATTTTAGTAGTGCAGACAGTCATCCGAAGCTAACTCTGACATGTATAGCAATGTATAGCTAATGTATAGCTAATGTATAGCTAATGTATAGCTAATGTATAGCAATGTATAGCTAACTCTGACATGTATAGCAATGCTCTCTCCTTGAGAAGCAAAGAGCGAGCCTAGGATTTGCATCAGACTCGCATGCAGCAGTTTTAGAGCTGAGTGAGCAAGTTTCTCGCCTCTGAACGCATACAGATAATATATCCAAGTTGTTTCTTCCTGGAGTTCCAAAGCAGTATGTTGTGCATTCCCTGGGAGTTAAGTCAAGAATAGCACAACAGAGCTTCATGTAGGCAGCCAATGGCCAGAGCAGTTCCAATCAGCACTAATAACTCTCTGGAGTTTACAATGTCCCCAAGATGTTGTTGTTATTTAAATTTGGTTTGAATCTTTACATCCATCTGTATAAAACAGACATATTTTTATAAAGTAGATTCTCAGAAGAAGGCAAGTAGAGAGACAGGGTAAGAAAAACATAGAGGTAAAAGGCCGAGTGGTGGTGCACCTGATTGAGCACAGGTTACAATGCTCAAGGACCCAGGTTCAAGCCCCCAGTCCCCACCTGCAGAGGGAAAGCTTTGCAAATGGTGAAGTAGGGCTGCAGGTGTTTCTTTGTCTCTCACCCTCTCTATCTCCCCCTACCTTCTCAATTGCTGTCTCTATCCAATAAATAAAATAATAAAAAGTTATTTAAAAAATGAAAGTCTTATTTTAAAAAAAGAGGTAACAGCAACCAATAAGTGTGGGGAAGATAGCATAATGGTTATGCAAACAGACTCTCATGCCTGAGGCTTCAAAGTCCCAGGTTCAATCCCCCATACCACCATAAGCCAGAGCTGAGCAGTGCTCTGGTGTTTCTCTGTGCCTCTCTCTGTCTGCATCTCTCTGAAAGATAAAATACATAAACTATTTTTAAAAAGCAACCAATAAGTATGTCTTTCTTTTTTAGTAACATATGACTGTAGATATCCATACATGCATACAAACTTAATAAATACCCACTCATTCATACATAGACATACCTATAATGATTCATTTAATATCCTACTAGTACTCTTTTTATCTTTTTTTTTTTGCATAGAGATTGATGAGGGTAATAGAGAGGGAGAGAGGCTGAGAGACACCTGCAGCACTACCTCCCTATAGGCAGCGACTGGGGTCTCAATCTTGGGTCCTTGCGCACTGTAACGTGTGTGCTCAGCCAGGAGCACCACTGCCCAGCCCCCCTACTAGTGTTCTGTATATAGTACCAGGAGTGGGAGATAAAAAAAATAATAAGTCTTATAATAAATGCTCAGGCTTCAGGTGGTGGCACACCTGGTAGAGCGGACATATTACCATATGCAAAGATCTGTGTTCTAGCCCAGGTCCTCACTTGCAGGGGTAAGGCTTCATAAAAGGGAAGCTCTACTCCAAATGTTTCTCTTTTCCTCTACCTCTCTCCCCACATCACTCAATTTCTGTCTCTATCAATAAATACACTTTTAAAATCAAAAAAATATATACAGATAAATTGTCAAATTTACTATGTGGAATTCATCTTTTTTTTTCTTTTTTATTTAAGAAAGGATTAATTAACAAAACCATAAGGTAGGAGGGGTATAACTCCACACAATTCCCGCCACCCAATCTCCATAACCCACCCCCTCCCCTGATAGCTTTCCCATTCTCTATCCCTCTGGGAGCATGGACCCAGGGTCATTGAGGGTTGCAGAAGGTAGAAGGTCTGGCTTCTGTAATTGCTTCCCCGCTGAACATGGGCGTTGACTGGTCGGTCCATACTCCCAATCTGCCTCTCTCTGTCCCTAGTAGGGTGGGTCTCTGGGGAAAGTGATCTGTCCTTCCTTGCCTTACTCATTCCTTCCACACCACCACTTAAACCTCTGAATTCCTTGACAAGTTGTTCCTTCACAATCGTGAAATCATTCTCCTTACTCCCCAGCAATTCGGCTCACATAACAGAAAGCTCTTAATGGTGAAAAACAAGCTGAATTGTTTGACACATATATAAAATACAAATCGCTAATTTTAAAAGAAAACTTGCATGAAATAGTTACCAAACTGTCTCAGACTTTGTAAGAAATATAGCCATTATGCAGGGCAGGGTAACACATTTTTGGAGGAGTGTAGTAATTTATCCACATTATTTATGGGTGTTAAAATATACTATAAAAGTCTTACACTTTGTAAACCACTGTGAAATCACTAATAAAAAATTTAATAAGAAACATCTTAAGGTATGACAGGAAGGTTCATCAAATCACGTATAATTTTATATCAACCAGTGGTGTCAATTAAAAGGGAAAATATCAGTCACTTTCCATTATCCGCTACCCCTGCGACCCTGCTCAGTGATTTGACATCGAGGTAAAAATAACAGCTTCATTTCTTTCTTTGAGGATGGCTTGTGTCAGGCCCTTCTTTATTACCCACCTCTGTTCTGCTGGAAAAAATATTATTCACATTTGACAAACAAGAAGACTGTCACATAGGTTAATTGCTTTATCCTGACCCTAAGCCAGACTTGAACGTTAATGTCAGGATAAGAAAAGCCACCCTGAAGCTGAAATTTGAATTTCGTTGAGTTTTCCTCTACACGCTTAGCTTTTCCTAGTGTATGTTCTACAAGTTTGAAATACCAACCACTAGCACTTAATTAGGTGCCAGCTATATTTACGAGGATAATAGTAGCGTTCAGAGAATTAGAAATTAAAATTTTAGTGATGAGCGTTTGTCTTGTTGATAAAACTCAGACCGGAGGTGGTGCTTCAACGGGCAGACTGCTGGACTGGGACCGTCTGCTCCTGTGTAGAGACAGACTTTTAGCCCAGGGCTCTCTCCTTAAGCCCCTCTGTCCATAAGCCACATGGGTTTGCACTCACTCACTCATCCTTGCCTTGGTGGGTTCCCGGAGTGATCCTAATTTTACTGGATGTGTTCTCAGGTGACCCTCTTTTGCTCAAACATTTGTCTTAAATGTTAACATGTATATCGAGTTGTCTGAACCCAATAAATTGAATTATAACCATAACATGCATATAAACTAGGGTTAACACATATCTCTTTTTAAAAAAAAAATAGAAGGGATTTAATTTTTTTCTCTATTTATAAAACATATTTTATAGATATATTTATAAATATTTAATATATATTTAGTAGATATTAATAGATGATAGATATTTAATAGATATTTCTCTATTTATAAAACAGATATCTATTTTTTCTCTATCTATAAAAAAGAGAGATAGACACCTGAACAACTATTCCACCTCCTGTAAAACATCCCCCCTGAAGGTGGAGACCAGGTGCTTGAACCTGGGTCCTGTAGTGTGTGCACTCCACTCTGTGTGACACCCTCTGGCCCCACAGTGCAGACTGCTGCCAGTCCTTGGCTCATTCGCACCTCTCCATAGTCAAGGAATAAAACAAACTGTAAATTAGTGAGATACTGGTGACTTGCAAACGCTGCATGATATAGTTAATGCCTGATTTCAGTAATGTTTTCGAAATCATAAAATATCATTACTTCCTCAAAGGACTGTTTTCTATTTATGTTGGAGGTTATCGCAGTTTCTTTTTTCCTGCAGATATTCTTATTACAAGATACATCCTCAGTGATACTTAATGAGTTAGATTTAAAATTTGCCACCAAAGCAAAGACATCACTGGTGGTTGGAAATACCGAAGAAGCCCAAAGCATATGTAGATACACAAGGTAAATCCATATAAGCTTTCATGAGGCAGCAATGCCCTTAATTTTAGATTTAAAACTATTTTGTCATTCCAATTAGTTGTCTATATTTCTATTTAAATTTGTTGAATCCAGAGATTCAATTCTTGCCTGAGTGATCAACGGTCTTAAAACCAATGGAAAACAGATTGCTATATTAAAAGTAAAATTCAACAAAAGCAAGGCAATGTAGTTTGACATTATTCATTTTCTCTCCAATATTTCCTCTTTATTTTCATTAATAATTACATCTTGGCCACCAGTTCCTGGGGACATGATATAATTTTGAATAGTAATAAGTGTAATAGAAGATATATTGATTATTTTAATTGTGGTGAAAATTCTACCTGACTATATATCGCTCCAAATCTATTAAAGTAAATACACTTTAAAATGGATAATTTATTGCATGTCAATTATACCTTAATAAAGTTTTTTTTTTTAGTCTAAGTTAAGACAGAGTTTTTCATGAAAGGAAGTAGAAGGCTATCCCCTCCTCCCCAGAATATTCTAAAAGATATTGCCATAAGGGGTGAGAAGTTGGGAGCTTCTTTCATCATGAACATGATATAGTTTTATGAATTTATAAATTAACCTGTGAGTTTTTTCAGAAATAAATTATGCTTTGGAAATACATTTTCTCTTGAACACTAAGAAAGAAAGTTCTACACTAGAGAAATTAAGCTAGTTGAATAAAAGTTTTAATACAGTTGCTCAACTTAATTGAGGCTAGAAAATGACCAGAAAGGGCCATTGTGTCATCAAAAGTGTAGCAATAAAAGGCAAATTGTTTGAGGAAGCCAGAAAGGTGGGAATCTGTACCCCAGTTGATAATATACACTGAGAAAGGCAAGCTTAGACCTCTTAACTATATAATTCTTGTAATGGAGAAAAAATAAATGGCAACTGAATAATTTTTGAATCAACTAATAGATATTTCTTTTTCTGCTAGATGCAGTTGGATGCAATCCTGACTGATAAAAACATTGAGATATAATGGATGGGCCACTGCTTAGAAATGACAAGGGAGAATCAATTTGTTTCAGAAATATGGACTGATAAATAAAAACAAATTGGAAAAATAAATACGGTATAGCAGCATAGAGTAAAGATAAATGATACCAGGAACCGAAGAGGATTAATAGTGATGTTTTGAGATAGTTCGGGCCCTTGAAAATTCTAGATATTTGCTTTCATCAAGTTATGAATGGGAAGCAAAAGATTAAAATTCAAAAAGTTATAGTCAGTCAGGACACAGAAGCAGTTGCATTGGACTTGAACCCAGAATCTGGTCATTGATACAAAGGACATATTGGCGTAAGAGCTGACCTTATAATTTCATCATTTCATAGCAAAGATTGTTAAACCAGATTAAGCTCAGGAACAGAGTGCACATATGCATATATATATATATATACCCATAGAATGAATATTCATGGCTTTAGGTGAGTGCAATACCACTGAGGTGCCTCATTAGTCCAATTTTTATTGTATTTTTTGAAAGATAGAGAGAGAAAGTGAAGAAGGGTCCGCTCCACTGTCTATCAACTTCCTCTTGTCTCTGTCTATGGTGCTCCCATGAATTTTTAAATCAGGATGCATCCAAAAATGTTTACCTTTCAATAGCAGCCGAGTAGGAAACTATACATGGTAGTTATGTGATATAAAAGAAAACAGACTGTCAAACCTGCCTCCTCATGGCGCAGAATAGGGCAAAAGAGAATTGGCTACATAGTTTTTTCAGTAGCTTTTTATATAGAGATAGCAACTTAAACCAAACAACCATATTACAGTAGCCAAACTCTCTTCTTCCAAACAAACTTAAAGAAAAATAATTACTCATATGTAATGCTTCCATTATTCATTTCACTTTATCTGAGAAACTTTGGAAAAATTAGAGGCTGTTGTTCAACCGTTTTTCTTGAATATCTAAACCCAGAGAACACTAACTGAGATCAAATACAGAACAACCTAACAGTAAGTACTCAAGGTTCACACTAACTTAATTATCTGAACCCATGGAGAAGTTATTTTATCCAGGGTGGCTGAAATGAAGCAGTAAGGTAGCTCCCAAACTGAGCTGAAGTAAAGCATCGTGGACGAAACACAGCATTGCGGCTTTGTCTACAATCAATAAACTACTTTCATGCCTCTAAGATTTTGAGTGTCAAGATGATAAATGGACAGAACTCCTGTCAAGGACTAATACTAAGACCTTCTTTCTCCCTCTCAGTTTTCAAGGCAGCTAACAAGTGCTGTGCTAGTAATCTCAAGGAGAACAATGACCTATTCTTTAAGCATCTCTCTGCTTACTGCAGTTGTCTTTCCTTGCTAGCTAGCCACACCTATAGGTGGGATATCTACCAATGAGTTCAGGTTTCATTTTCTCTAGGTATGTCAAAGAAGACATAACCTAAAACCATGAAAAGCAGTCTAGGGGGCAGGCTGTAGCACAGCTGGTTAAGTGCACATAGTACTAAGCACACGGACACTAGCGGGGACCTGGGTTCAAGCACCCATTCCCTACCTGCAGCAGCAGTACTTCACAACCATGAAGCAGGTCTGCAGGTGTCTCTGTCTCTCCCCCTTTTCACAATTTCTCTTTGTTCTACACAATAAAAATGGAAAAAATGGTCACCAGGAGTAGTGGATTAGTAGGACTGGCATGGAGCCCCAAAGTTAACCCTGGAGAAAAAAGAAGTCAGTCTAAGTAGCTGTTTTTATAACTGTTTTTTTTTTAAATTATCATCTTTATTTATTTATCGGATAGAGACCGTCAGAAATCAATAAGGAAGGGGTTATAGAGAGGGAGACAGATACTTCTTCACTCACAAAGCCTTCCCCCCTGCAGGTGGGGGTTGGAGCTCAAACCTGGGTCCTTATGCACTGTGACATGTACATTCAACCAGGTGCACCAACACCTGGCCCCAGTAGCCATTTTTTTTGTAAAAATTATTTCCACTGACGCCTAACTTAATAGCATTTTTTATAGTTTAAATTGATTTGACAAGTCAAGGACTCACTGCTAACAGTTTAAATCAAAGAGTAAAATATAATAAGTGTAGCTAACATAAACTGTCCTGGAGAAAATTATCTCCAAAGCTAATGAGCATTTATAACGTCACAAGGTCCTGGCAGAAACAACAAATACAATTCCTACGTCTAGAGATGTTCCCAAGTTCCAAAATGATGTCTCTGAAGCAGGAGATGGAAATGCCCTGTGTCAGTCTCCTTCACAGTCAACGACATGGAGACATAAGGAAGAAGACAGTGACCCAGGTTCCCTTTTTGTCAAGAGACAGCAGCCGTCACTATCGATTGTGTAAGGAGAATGGTGGTGAATATTTAAAGCAGCAGGGATAGAAGTTCTGGTGAAGAAAGCTAGTTACTCACATTAAAATAGCAATAGCTCAGGCATACTTGACTGCATGGCCTGCAAACAATGTTACTTTAGGGGGGGGGGGTGGTAGCACAGCGGGTTAAGCGCACAAAGTACAAGTGCAAGGACCTGAGCAAGGATCCTGGTTCGAGCCCCCTGGCTCCCCACCTGCAGGGGGGTCACTTCACGGGCGGTGAAGCAGGTCTGCAGGTGTCTGTCTTTCTCTCCTCCTCTCTATCTTCCCTCCCCTCTCAACTTCTCTCTGTCCTATCCAAAAAAAAAAAAAAAAAAAGGCCTCCAGGAGCAGTGGATTCATAGTGCAAGCACTGAGCCCCAGCGATAACCCTGGAGGCAAAACAAAACAAACAATGTTACTTTAAGACCCAATCTATGGTTTGGGTCAAACCAAACAAAACAAACCAAAACACCACACACTCACTTAAAAAAAAAAATGTGTTTGGCTCTATATGTTAACTCTTTTTTCACCCACAGGTTCCAGATGTTAACAGGATGCCACCCCACCAAGTTGTCTTGGAGCTCCGATTCCCCAGAGCCCCGCCCAACTAGGGAAAGAGAGAGGCAGGCTGGGAGTATGGATCCACCTGTCAACGCCCATGTTCAGCGGGGAAGCAATTACAGAAGCCAGACCTTGCACCTTCTGCATCCCACAATGACCCTGGGTGTCGCAAAAAAAAAAAAAAAAAAAAAAAATTTCCTCACCAAAGGGTGTGTGTGTGTGTGTGTGTGTGTGTGTGTGTGTGTGTGTGTGTGTGTGTGTGTGTGTCTGACACACATTTGAGTGTCCTGTGGGGCACCTGTACCATGTTAGTGTGCATGTCTGGGCTACAAGAAGCCTAAGCTGGAGTATTCACATACGTGTTCATAAAGGAACTCTTGAACAAATAGACTCAGGTACCCGCAGAGTAAGTCTTGATCCGTGTTCTACTCCCGTTGCATTGCTCCAGTGCGTCAGATGTGAAGAAATTCTGCTCCAAAGGTTACTAGTCTGATTTTGGTGGGGGTTTTGTGTACTAGCTCATATATATATATATATTTTTTTCTGATTAATCCAGAGGATGAACTATTACAGAAAGTTGGCAGCTCTGATATACTAGGTAAGCTTCTCTGAGGTGCAGATAAGAGTAAATCAAAGTCTGTGGGTTTACTGGTGGGTCGACTCTTTATTTTGATCTGGTACATCAGAAACATCAGTTTATTCTGTTTATGAAAGGAGAGAGGGGAGATTAAGAGAAGCAGTGCTGAGAGATGTGGTGGTTGGTTAAAGGAACTTGTACTCAAAGTCTGCTTGGTAGGTGTTGGATTTTCACTATTTGAATATGCTGAGGGGTGTCCTTGTACTTTCTAGGCAGATTTGTGGAAAGAGATGGTAAATCAGATTAAAATACAGAAAAGATAATACTCTACTGTCCTTCCTAATAACAATAAACCATAGAAGATCAATCAAGAAAAAGTCAGCAGCTGCAACTTCTTTTTTGAAAAGCTGAATCATTATAATAGTCGTGAGATCTGCATATTTGGACAATAACAAGTGTAAGATAAATATTTACAGCAGGAGTGGAGTAGCTATTGCACTTAATGTTATAACATAGTAATTAATAACTATTATTCTTTAGAATGTTTACAAAGGGGAGTCAGGCGGTAGCGCAGTGGGTTAAGCACAGGTGGCAGAAAGCTCCTTAAAGATCCTGGTTTGAGCCTCCGGCTCCCCACGTGCAGGGGCGTCATTTCACAGGTGGTGAAGCAGGTCTGCAGGTGTCTTTCTCTCCCCCTCTGTCTTCCCTTCCTCTCTCCATTTCTCTCTGTCCCATCCAACAACAACATCAACAACAACAATAATAACTACAACAATTTAAAAAAAAGAATGTTTATAAAGTTCAGTAGATACTAAGAAAAAAAAGTCTAAATTCTTAAGTGAGCCAAGGAGACAGAATAATGGTTATGCGGATGATTTTTCATGCCTGAGGCTGCAAGGGGGCAGGGTGGTGCATCTGGATGAGTGTACACATGCCGTGCACAAGGACCAGAGTTCAAGCCTGTGACCCCCGTTTGCAGAGGAGGAAGCTTCACAAATGGTGGAGCAACGCTGAAGTTCTCTCTCTCTCTCTCTCTCTCTCTCTCTCTCTCCTTCCTGTTTCTCTTTGTCGCTATAAATTAATCAAACAAAAAGAGAGAAAGAGAGAGAATGACTGCTGGGAGTGGCAGAATTATCATGTGGGTACTAAACTCATATAAGCCTGCTGAAAGAAACATAAATAAATCGCTTATTGTAAATACATTACTATGCTTGATAAGTTTATTTAATTTTTCTGATATAACTTTTGAATTATAAAATGTTTCTCCATTGTATACACTACTATTGAATCACAATTAAGTAACTAAAGGAACAGTGAACTAGAATTAGACATTAGTCAAACCTTAATGCCAGCATCTGTAAGCAAAAGGTGACTTGGTATATGATTATGGCTCAAAGTGGCAAAAGTTTACACTAGTCACCAGTTTAAAGGCGCTGGTGTCTACAGAAAAAAAATGTTTTGAAGTTAGTTTCCACATAAATAAAGTTTGAAATAGCATTTTATAGGGAATCGGATGGTAGCACAGTGGGTTAAGCACACGTGGCACGAAGCTCAAGGACCGGCGTAAGGATCCCCGTTCGAGCCCCCAGCTCTCCACCTGCAGGGGAGTCGCTTCACAGACGGTAAAGCAGGTCTGCAGGTGTCTATTTTTCTCTCTCCCTCTCTGTCTTCTCCTCCTGTCTCTATTTCTCTCTGTCCTATCTAACAACGACGACATCAATAACAACAACAATGATAACTACAACAACAATAAAAAAACAAGGGCAACAAAAGAGAAAATAAATAAATATAAAAATTAATAAAAAAAAAGAAATAGTATTTTACGGGAAGGAAATTTACTAAGTGTGCAGAGTTTCTGATAGGTGAGTACTGTCCAAAGTTTTACTACCTCACCTTAGTAACGGTGACACTTCGGTAGTGAAGGATGGGCTATGCAGGGCAGAGATGTCCACTGGGGCATTCTGTGCACAGGATGAAATTGACTTCCTATATTGGATGCAGTTTTCTATCTCAGACATGAAACAATCTCTATCTTTGCTTCTAAACTATTGGCAAGTTGAAAATAATTAACTAACGCTCCCTGTTTCCTCTTACTTTTTTTGGTGAGCAATGAAAATGAGAAAATATTGAATAGTATGTATTATGTTTCTAAATTTTGCTCAGTGGAAAACACTGACCTACTATTGCAGAAATGTATTTTTTTTTTAGCTTTGCATTATTTTACCTTTTTTAAAAACAAAATATCAGTGTTATCATAGTCATTATCTACGTTGAGATAAAGTCAATGCAAATAATAAAAATACTCTCACAAACGCCATTAATATGAACTCTTAGTTCAAAACTTCACATATGAAATGATGAAAACAATACACGTGCTACCTCCCAGTGGTTACTGACTGGAACTACTCTGTTAATTGGAAGTAGAGGTCGAAGCCAGTGAGTTTTAGTTTGCACTCTTAAAAACAGTCACTCAAAAGTGAACATTTTAGACTCTTATGACCACTTGCAGCGAATACAATATACTTTGGCGGAGGACTGGAATAATGGGATCAGAAATGGCTGTGAAAATAGAAGGAATTTATATGCCTTGATAACAGAGTCATTTTCAAAATTCACTACAATAAATGTGTCGATCTTTGATGCAGTGTTAAGGTTTATTGATCACTAACTGATTACATTTCTGTTTCCAGTAAAAAAATATACATGACTTCTTTTTATAACTGAAAATGATATTGGGTAGATTGAGGCAGGAAAATGATGATATATAAAAAAGAACAAGAGGGGGAAAATAGCAGAGCTGGATGGTACAGTGCTCTGGCACCAACATACACTCTGTTGCGGTACTGTCTTTCCCTCACTCTCTATCTGCTGATCTCTTGCAACAATTAAACAGCAGTGATAATTTTTTTTAAAAAAGAACAAAACAAATAATAAAAATACCGTAAATATTTCCCTTGACGTCTTGACAAAAGAAAAAAGTTCCCTTTCCCATAATACCATTAACTATCTATGTTCTTCCTACCTATCATTATCTATCTTCAACTCAAAACAGTCACCCTTGTGAACATAGGGATTTTCCGTGCCAAGCTAGACTTCAGGAATGACCCTCTCCACAAAGAAAATACCAGTAGTTAGTGAGAATATTAGTCCCATTCTCCAACACCATGGTTAGTCATCACAAAAGGCTCAGAGACCTCTGTCAAGCTGAATTCTAATTTCAATGTTTTCAACATAGATTTGGGATCAGAATTCAACAAATACTTGCCTATCAATGACTAGCTTAGATCCTATTATATTCCCTCCCTCTCTCTCTCTTTCTCTATCAGAATTCTGATTAACTCTGCTTATGGGGATGTGGAAACAGAACTTGGAATCTCAGAGCCTCAGGCATGGAAGTATCTTTGCTGAAAAGAACCTTGGGGCGCTGGTGCATGGTGCTGGAAAAGGACTTAGGATATGGGTGAAAGTGTTCTGCAGAGAACTTTCACAAGGAGATGAGAAATTGAACTCATGTCAATGACTGTACTGTAAACCATTTAAGCTGCCCCCCCCCCAAAAAAAAAGGAAGAAGGAAAAGGGAAAAAGGGAAAAAGAAAGAAGAAGATTTACTTCGGTCCTTTATCATTATTTATTTATTTTGCAAGTTCATGTGTATCAGCTCTTAGATTCCACATGAGTGAAACCAGGGGGTAGTTAAACATTTCACTGATTTTAATCTTTACTTGTTCTGCTAGGCATAGTCACCTCCAGTTCTATCCATTTTGTTCCAGAGGTCACAACATCACTTTTTTTTTTTACTATACAGTAATAAGGAATAAATAAATATTAAAACCGATTCAGATCATCCACATTCTAAGTTGAGGAAAGCTCACATTTCCCTACAGCAAATGATGTTAGAATTGCAGGAAACTGCAAATCTTTGACTAAACTTCGAGGAAACATTTTTTTTTTCATAGAAATAGATCTGAAATAAAGTTTATCTTCCCCCCTCCCTTTTTGTTGCCCTTGTTGTTGTAGCCTTGTTGTGATTATTATTGTTGTTGTTGATGTCATTCGTTGTTGGATAGGACAGAGAGAAATGGAGAGAGGAGGGGAAGACAGAGAGGGAGAGAGAAAGACAGACACCTGCAGACCTGCTTCACCGACTGTGAAGCATCTCCCCTGCAGGTGGGGAGCAGGGGGCTTGAACCAGGATCCCGGTCCTTGTGCTTTGCGCCACGTGTGCTTAACCCACCGTGCTACCGCCCGACAACCAAAGTTTATCTTTTTAAGTGTAGAATCCATGAATATTGACAAATAAATGCAGTTTTGTAATCTGCATGACTGTTAAGTCATAAAATGTGTCTTTACCGCAAAATATGCCCCTCTGACCCACTGCAGACAGTTATCGCATATTACCCTCCCTCTGCCTTGTGAAACCACTGATAAGATAGAGGTAGAGAGAGAATGACAGAGACCATATCACTGAAGTTTCCTTCAACACTGTGAGAACCAGGCTCAGACCTGGGTCATGCACATGACTAAGTGAGCTATTATGTAAGCCCTCTGTCACAGAGTTGAGTACAATACCAAACCCTTAGGAGAATCGCAAATGTCATTATTGAGCATAACAAAGCAAGGACCATAAACAGTTTGAGTCTCCTGGAAGAATGTCATGTCAGAGCACCCAGCAGGATGCCTCCACATGCAGAGTTGAGTCACAGAAGCCAAAAAAACCACCACCCAAACAAAGAGAGACTTTATGGAGCCATAGAGGTATTTTACATGCCATACATCAGAGGCTAATAACCAAAATATATAAAGAACGCTCCAAACTCAGAAACAAACAAACAAAAACCAAAAATAAATGGCCTGATCAAAAAATGGAGAGAGGATATGAGTAGAATATTTAACAACAATAACAACAACAAAAAGATCCAAATGGACAACAGACATATGAAAAAATGTTCCAAGTCACCAGAGAAATACAGTAAAGACAAGATTTTGATACCATTTCACTGCTGTGAGACTGTCAAATACACCAGAAAGGACAGTAACAACAAATGATGGAGAGGTTGTGGAGGCAAAGGAAGCCTACTACACTGTCAGGGAGAATGTAATTTGGTTCAACCCCTGTGGAGAGCAGTCTGGAGAACTCTCAGAAGGCTAGAAATGGACCTGCTTTTTGACCCTGAAATTCCTCTCCTGGGGATAGAGTGTGACGAACCAGACAGACTCTACCAAAAAGATTTGTGTACATCTGTTTTCATAACAGCACAACTCGGAGTAGCCCATACCTTGAAGAGACCTAGGTTTCCAAAAACAATGAATATCTGAGGTGGTTATGATATAGATGTATATGCACAATGGAATACTACTCAGCTATTAAGAATAATGAATTTACCCCCTTTTTTTTTTTTAGCCTCATCTTGATTCATTAAGGAATCATGTTGAGATAAGCCAGAAAGAGGATACATATGAGATGCTCTCACTCATAGAAGCTGATAATAGGGAGTCGGGCTGTAGCACATCGGGTTAAGCGCAGGTGGCGCAAAGCACAAGGACCGGCATAAGGATCCCGGTTTGAACCCTGGATCCCCACCTGCAGAGGAGTCGCTTCACAGGTGGTGAAGCAGGTCTGCAGGTGTCTATCTTTCTCTCCCCCTCTCTGTCTTCCCCTCCTCTCTCCATTTCTCTCTGTCCTATCCAACAACGACAACAATAATAACTACAACAATAAAACAACAAGGGCAACAAAAGGGAATAAATAAATAAAATATATATTAAAAAAAAGAAGCTGATAAGAACAGAAGAGGAAACACAAAGAAGACCTTGGACTGGGTACATCAGGATTTTTAGGAAGTTTATTTGATGTGAGAGGTGAAGGATAGAGTTGCAGATGATTTTTAAACATCTCAATTCAAGTGAGCAGGTACTATCGCTTATTGCTGAGAAACGATACCTTTGCAGTTGTAGTCATGCTAACAAAGTCAATTTGGGTCACATCGAGTTTACGTAATCTCTTTATAGTAATTCTTTATTTTTATATTTATTTATATTTTATTCCCTTTTGTTGCCCTTGTTGTTTTATTGTTGTAGTTATGATTGATGCCTTTGTTGTTGGATAGGACAGAGAGAAATGGAGAGAAGAGGGGAAGACAGAAAGGGAGAGAGAAAGACACCTGCAGACCTGCTTCACAGCTTGTGAAGCGACTCCCCTGCAGGTGGGGAGCCGGGGGCAAACTGGGATCCTTACACCGGTCCTTGAGCTTTGCACCACCTGCACTTAACCCGCTGCACTACCGCCCGACTCCCTCTTTATAGTAATTCTAATCTAAATGCCACACTAAAGTGAATGTTCTCTTGAATTTCTTGTTTTGTGAGAGTAGTAACTGCAAAGTGAATTGGTAGGGAGTTAGAAATAGCATGTGAAAAAAACCCAAAGTTCCATACTTGACTTTATATACCTAGTAACTTAAAAGCGGCATTATAATAGTACTCCACATGTAAACAAACAAAATGTGACCTCTGTTTTTTTTTTCTGAGATGACAGAAAAAAATAAAGACATTGATTACTATTGATTATTTTCCTTATCAATGAATTAATTAGAAGTAAAAACCATTATGCACATGTTGCATGCTATTTTACTTGAATTATCAACAGTATCAGATTTATTTTCTTTGAAAAAAATTTCTAGTCTCACTGAAATGACTTATGATACATAAATATCATCTTTATGAGTTTAGTTCTTTGGATAAAAATCCAATAAACAATAAGTTGGAATTATTTATTTATTACAAAGTTATTACTATGATCAAAACTTTGGAAGTTTCATATAAAAATAAGCACATACAAAGTTCAAGAATCAGGAAGAGCTAGAGGCAAGATATTTTAATGAAAAAAGTAAAATTGAAATGCTCATGTTATTAAAAAAAAAAAAAAACAATAGTATCCATTGCTCTGGGAAAAGTGTTCAACAATCACCTTATCAAAACTGAAAATTGAAAGCAAGGAATTACTCCTATAAGGGTAAGTTAAAAAATTCTAATTTACAAAGAATCACTTTGGAAAGTACATGGAACTCATAAGCCAAAAAAAGATTGATTTCTGATGTAATTATTAAAAATGGAAACATTAAGAAATGTGTATATTTTAGAAGCTTTGTTTACTCACTTCTTTTTATTCAGTTCATCCCACAGGTCTCTGTTGTTGTTTCCAGTATTTCTTAATCTCTTTTTGAGATCTCTTACTTCTTTTTTAGTTGTCTCTAATTTGTCCTCAATCTTGTTAATTCTGCCTTCAGCCTCATTTATTCTATTCTCTCTCCCCTCTACAGTTTTCTGGAGTTCATCTATTTTGTTACCCTGTTCTGATACTGCTTTAGCCTGTTCAGCTAGTTGTGTTCTTAGCTCAGCTATTTCAGCTTTCAGCTCGCTAATAACCTTGAGATAATTAGTGTTTTCTACCTGAGTCTCATTTGTTGTTTCTGCATTTCTGATGACAATTCTTTCACACTCTTTACTCATTCCTGTGACTATTTCCTTAACAAGCATTTGGATGTTGACCTCATTATTTTGTGGTTCAACCTTTGGGGGGCTTTTAGCAATATTTCTTCTTGTTGGTTTAACCATTCTGTACAGTATGCTGTGAGATCTCTCTCTCAGGACTTTTCAAATTACTGATCACTCTTGCCTGGATTGACTTGTGTCTAAGTAAGGTACTTAAAAGGTTCACAGTTGTGGAAATTAACAGTTGTTTCATTATTATTTCAATCCCTGAGTTGGAGGACAGTGGCTTAAAAGCCTCTTTTGTCCTTTTTCTTCCCTGTAGGCTATGGGAGCCTGAGGGCTTTTAAACTATAAGTAGGCTTCTTAGCTTAATCACTGACACATGACCAAGAGATAAAACAGGGTGGGGGAGAGATAGCACAGTGGTTATGCAAAGAGACTCTCACACCCCAAGGACCCAAAGTCCAGGCTCAATTCAGCTTCTCTGCAAAGTCAGGCAGCACTGCTGGGCTCTGTGCATTTCTAAACAAGTCCTGTTTATAGTCTGTAGGTTCTGAGGCAATTATTCACCATGTTCTCATTAGGAGAACAACGTGGAAAGGCTCCCACTATACAGTCCCACTGCAAGGCCACCGAGGTGTAGATCTTCTCCTGAGTTTCCTGGTCAGTTTTCTGCCCCCAGTGTCAGCACAGGGCCACCCCCCCCTGCCTTGCTCCAGCCTCTGAGGGCAGTAGCAATGGACACTCACAGTTGCATTTGCTGAGTCTTAGGGGAGTCCTCTCCTCCCTTCAGCAGTCTTTTTGTTGGTAAAACAGACTGGAGGTGGTGTCTCAACTGGTAAACTGCTGGACTGTTACCAACCACTCAGTTTCTCCTTACGCTCCTCTCTGTCCACAAGCCACAGGTGTTTGCTCTCACCGGTGATTTGGTGGGTTCCTGAAATCGGGTTAGTCCTGCCTTGTTGCGGTCCCAGGTGGTCTCATTTGGTGTTCCTAGCTGACCTGGGAGGAGAGAGGAGAGAAACACAGCTGCTGCTGCTCCGTAGCTCTGCCTCCAGATGAAATCTTGTAACTTTGTTTTAGTTGATGAGAGAGAGGAAAAATTGAAAGAAGAGGAAGACACCTGCAGCACTGCTTTCCCCATTTTGAAACTTTTCCCCCTGCAGGTGGGAGCCTGGGACTTGAACCCAGGTCCTTAAGCATGGTAATATGTGCACTTCACCAAGTGCACCACCACCCAGCACCAGAAACAATTCTTTCATAGGCTTGAGGGAAAATATTCCCAAACTAGAATCACACAAATGACTATACAGTCATTTACTTGAAAGTAGAGAATAGGCATTTTATTAGACATAAATTCTCAAAAAGTTATTTCCCCTGCTTTGTCAAAAATCACTCTAATGCCATCAAACCAAAAACAAATGAAGCAGAAGGTATTGGCTCTAGGGTACAAGGTCTGTGATCCATGAAAGAGATGAAGGAAATTCCATGATGGCCTTTGTGTGGCAGACATGAAGATTAGCTCCACTAATCCAAACAAGAGAGACATGAGGCTTAAGCAGAGATATCTTAAAACACACGAAAAGGTGCATTTCATGAGTTCCCAAATGTTTTACTGCATTATCTGGTGTGGCATTCACTGTTTCAGAGTTTGGTGGTAAATAGATGGTAGAGAGAATGGTGTACTTAAGAAAGGAAGTAGTCATCAGCCTGTGAAATGTCAGAGGAATATAAGAAAGGAATGAAATTCATGAGACACTATTGGTTAAGCTGAATAATACTTAAACAGTCTTAAGTTAAGCATGAAATCTGAACCAACATTATAATATAAAATTCAGTGGAAAAATTAACAAAAATGTCTTTGCTGTGCTTCTATTGACCAGAGGTGTCTGAACCCCAACTCCCTTCAGGACCCAGAGAGAGAAGAGGAAAAAATGAGGAAAATTTGGATGTAATAATAGGTCTACACCTATTACTTGGAAAGGAAGAGAATAGGGGACCATAGGGAAAAAGGGGGGGTGCAAATATATCCAAATATAGACAGATTGTTGTAGAAATCATAGTTAACCTATATCTGTAACCTTAAAAAAAAACTGCTGTATCTTACAATGGAGAGACTGGAGATTCATAATTCTGGTGGTGGGAACAGTGCAAAGTTGTAATTTTTTAAAGCAGTATTAAATCATTAATAGAAAATAAAAAATATTTTTTTATTTTTGTAAAAAAGACATATATATATATATATATACATACATACAGAGAGAGACAGCTAGACAAGTATAAAATATTACCTTGTAATTTTTAAAAGCAGTATTAAATCACTAATAGAAAATAAAAAATATTTTTTATTTTTATAAAAAAGACATATATATATATATATATATACAGAGAGAGAGAGAGACAGCTAGACAAGTATAAAATATTATCTAGTCTATAATGAAACTTAGGGAAGTTACAGGACAGGAATTTTCATTTTGGGCCCTGAGATCATGCAGTCCTTTTTAAATTTCCTTACTAGGATCACAAGAATATTGCAACAATAATCCTAAATAATGTTTAATCTGCTGCTATTTGGCAATATAGTATCGTGATAAACTTCATGGAACAGATTCAAGTTATGAAATTTAAATGTAGATATCAAATGAGTTCCTTGTGTTTATTAACAAGGTAATAAAAGTGAAAAGGATGACACCAAAAAAATAATGATAAGTGCTTTCTCTACCAGGTACTCAGCCAGAGAAGAATTACTTAAGGTATGAGAATGCAATGACTTAGCATGACTTTTTAATGAGAAAGTTAAAAACACCTTTCGTACTATATCAACAGGAGGAGACAGAGATGGCAGGGTTTTTAGCAGGTGTTTCTATACTCACATAGGGTAAACTAGTTTTATTTTTTGAAATGTTGAAGAAATAGAAGACAAAAACAAGTAACATGATAACTGAAGAGTGTTTCTATGGTCAGCTTCTGTATAGGAGAAGCAAAAGTTCTGACTTCAAAACATAGCAAAATCGTACTTTAGGTTATTTTTGTCTCCTGATGCTTCATACAGAAATTCCAGCCTCCTTGCAAATCCATTCTTCTCCAGCACAGTACACAACAACAAGGAATAAGTGATCTTTAAGAGAATTAATTAATTTGAAAGCCAAGGTGGAGACAGAGGTAATTAATCACAGCTTAAAAAGAGTCATGAAGCTTGGTGAGCTTGCCAAATATCCAGAGATAAAAATTAACTTATTAATATGTAACCTGTGCAGCTATAAACACAATATTATTTGCAAAATTTTCTACATATTCTCTGTAGCCCTGGTTTGAAGCATAGAACTATTTGTTAGGGAATAGCTTCATGCGTACTCTGAAAATTTCCACACTGTCTCTTTCAGAGCAGTTAGAAAACACAAGCTACATTAACCAGCCCCTTAATTGTATATATATATATTCATGTTAAAAAATCCAGGATATAATTTTTTGGAAGCTATTGCTGCACATGGAAAGTTTTTTTGTGGATAATAAAAGTCTGTCAGACTAGAGTAGTTTTCACTGTTCTGAAGTTTATTGGCACAATTATGACCCAGATGGCTTCTACTATGATTTGTAAACTGTCTCAGATATCACTTTCAAAAGTCAACCTTTCCAATGCTGTATTTTTTCCCTCAAAATTTTATCATAGAAGAACAAAAAAAAGTTTTCTCAGTTTGGAAGATATAATTTTAAGTTTTTGAAATTAAAACTTTTTAAAATAACAATATGCATTGACTGTAGGTGGGAAATAATTCAATTCCACTTTGTCAACTATTTCTTTTTTGTATTGAGTTAACAATGATTAACAAGATTGTAGGATGAGAGGTATAATTCCATATAATCCCCACTCCCAGAGTTCCTTATCCCATCCCTGCCATTGGAAGGTTTGCTATTATTTATCCCTCTGGGAGTATAGAACCAGGGTCATTATGGGGTGCCGAAGGTGGAAGGTCTGGCTTCTGTAATTGCTTCTGGCTGGACATGGGTGTTGGCAGGTGGATCCATACTTCCAGACTGTTTCTATCTTTCCCTAGTGGGGCAGGGCTCTGGGGAGGTGGGGCTACAGGACACAATGGTGAGGTTCTCTGGCCAGGATGCTAATCAAATAGTTTCTACTTCTACCTAGATACCCTCCTCACCTACTTCCCTTTCCTATATGTATTTTGTTTCAAGTAGAAATGAGTATTAGGTAGGTTGTGTATATTCTTTTTTTTTTTTTTGGAGGAACAAAATTTATTTTCTCTAAGGTTAAATTTCCAAGATACTTGGAATCTTAGATTTGAAATTTTCATCTTTTTCTATTTCATTTTTCATGATATTCCCAATTTTTCTAGAATATGTGCTTTTTGTTTGTTTGTTTGTTTTTCTTTTTTTTTTTAATTTAAGAAAGGATTAATTAACAAAACCATAGGGTAGGAGGGGTACAACTCCACACAATTCCCACCGCCCAATCTCCATATCCCACCTCCTCCCCAGTAGCTTTCCCATTCTCTATCCCTCTGGGAGCATGGACCCAGGGTCATTGAGGGTTGCAGAAGGTAGAAGGTCTGGCTTCTGTAATTGCTTCCCCGCTTAACATGGGCGTTGACTGGTCGGTCCATACTCCCAGTCTGCCTCTCTCTTTCCCTAGTAGGGTGGGTCTCTGGGGAAGCTGAGCTCCAGGACACATTGGTGGGGTCTTCAATCCAGGAAAGCCTGGCCAGCATCCTGGTGGCATCTGGAACCTGGTGATTGAAAAGAGAGTTAACATATGAGGCCAATTTGTTGAGCAATCATGGGCCCAAAGCTTGGAATAGTGGAGAGGAAGTGTTAGGGAGGTACTCACTGCAAACTCTAGTGTACTTCTGCTTTCAGGTATATATTTTGCAGTAGTTTATGGATACGTGTGAACATATGCTCTCTCTCATAGAAACTGGTGTATATCTAGGTTTTGGGACTTTGTTAGAAAGTGAACCACCTGAGATGAAATTAGAGTATACTATGAAAGGAAAGGTTTCACCCGAGTAATGAAGCTGAAGGGTTGTCATTCCACACGTGAAGTCTCTTCCTATCAACAAATATTTAGAAACAGGAGGGAGATTGACTTCTCATACCACCTACAAGTAGACTAGAGGTTCAAATGAAAGAACCATGAAAATCAAAGACCCTTGTGGCATGCCTCTTAGACTTCCTAGACAGGACTTTTAGAACACAGGCAGTAAAATAAAAACAAAGGGTAATGGTGGGAGTCAGGAGGTAGTGCAGTGGGCTAAGCACAAGTGGTATGAAGCACAAGGACCAGAGTGAGGATCCTAGTTCCAGCCGCCAAATCCCCATCAATAGGGGATTTGCTTCACGGGCATGAAGCAGGTCTGCTGGTGTCTTTCTCTTCCCCTCTCTGTCTTTCCCTCCTTTCTCCATTTCTCTCTGTCCTATCTAACAATGACGACATAAAAATTAACTACAATAACAATAAAAGACAAGGGCAACAAAAGGGAAAATAAATAAATATTACAAAATAATAATACAAAAGAGTAGAGGTTACTGGGGCCGGTTAGTGGTGAACCTGGTTGAGTGCACATGTTACAATGCACAAGGACTCAGGTTTGAGCCCCCAGTCCCCACCTGCAGGGGGAAATGGTGGAGCAATGCTATATGTGTCTCTTTCTCTCTCTCCTTCTCTATCTCCCCTTTCCATCTCGATTTCTGGCTGTCTTCATCCAATTAATAAATAAAGATAATTTAAAAAAACTTAAAAAGAAAGAAAGAGTTGAGGCTCCACATCAAACTAAAAATAGTTACCTGATAAAAGTCATCAACAAAATAAAAAATGGTTCACAAAATGAGAAAAATATTAATATGCATACGATACAGAGTAATTATCCATAATGTATAAACAACTCATACAAATCTAACAAAAAGAAAGCCCACAAGGAATAATCCAGTTAGAATGGGCAAAGAACCCAAATAGAAAAATATCCAAAGTAAGGACACATAAAAGACTCACAGTTGCCTAACATATACGAAACGTATCTAGTCATTCTATTCAGGTCACCTAACAGAGAGAATCGGATGTGGTCATGCTCAGACCTAGTTCATCATACACCTCACTTCTGTTCAGAACCTTGCCTGTATCATTTATTCACACATGCTTGATGTCCTTCAATAGGTTGTAAAGATACGCATCTTGTCTCATTCACGATTCTATTGATTTCTTCATCAAAGCATTGAAAAATCGTGTATGAGTAGATACTGACGTAAATTAGTATATACACGTAGACAGAGATTTATAGAGATAGATTTGGTCATATGGATACAGGTATATACAAACAAGCTAGATGGTGGATGACAGGTCACAGTACAGCTAGAGATATGTAGATTCCACGTGGACCTAGAAAACCCCATTGTAGTGACATCTATTAAAGCATGCTTGGACTTTTATCCCTGTCCCCTGCAGCTTATCTTTGCTTTGAGCTTTGTGTCACAATTATGATGCTTTCTTTAAAGTGTTGTTAATTTGACTTGTATTAATTCTATCTTGTTAGCTTGTTGGCAAGAACTTCCTGTTTTCCTGTGATGTTTTAAAAGGAACCCAGAGGCAAAGATACAATTGGCAGATTCCAAAAAAGTCTTAAACATTTTTAAGCTGCAATTCTAATATGCAAAGTGAGAGGGTATCGTCTGGGACTTCTTGGGGCGCTCAAGAGCACATACACACAGAGACAGACAGACACAGGCGCAGACACACACACAGGCACAGACATACACACACACACACACACAAGCACACAGACATAGACAGACACACACAGGCACAGACACACACACACACACACACACAGGCACAGATAGACACACACAGGCACAGACACACACACACACACACAGGCACAGACACACACATTCCTCACATCACAAACAATTTCTTGTTACACAATGGTAACATATCTCTACACTGAAATCAATGTGTAAATTCAATTCATACTGAAAAATATCAGGAAGCTAAACCAAGGCACAGAATTAGTGAAGCAGATGTAAAGCAAATATAAAATATAAGAAGTTTCATTCTTGTCATCGTGATCTTCACACTTTTTATCTATGTTTATCTTTCTTATTCCAGTTAAGAGCATTTGGAACTAATCCAAGCAACAGAGAGAGATTTTTCTGCTAAGCAATAATAAAGGCAAGAAGATCTCAAGGAGACATAACAACTAAGTTTGATGTGCTATCCAGATGGAATTCTGGAACAGAAAAAGAGTATTAGGTACAACTTAAGAAATCTAAATATTGGGGAATCAGGCAGTAGCACAGCGGTTAAGCTCTCAATGACCGGCGAAAGGATCCCGGTTTGAGACCCTGTCACCCCACCTGCAGGGGGGTCGCTTCACAGGTGGTGAAGCAGGTCTTCAGGTGTCTGTCTTTCTCTCCCCTTCTCTGTCTCCCCCTCCTCTCTTGATCTCTCTCTATCCTGTCCAACAACAACGACAGCAATAATAACAACAATAACTACAATAGTAAAAACAGGGGCAACAAAAAGGGGAAATAAATAAA